>NW_005871173.1:2981924-2984015 GCF_000147115.1 Myotis lucifugus
GGGGGGCCCCAAAAGGGTCCCCCCAAGGAGTTTCCCGGGGACCCGGGGACCCCTTTTTCCCTTCCCCCCCAACAGCAGTGTCCAGAGCCCCAAAACAAGTTCCATTTTCCAGCCAAGACCCTTTCCTCCACAGGTGATGATGCCTGACAGTCATGTCAGCAGCTGACCCATCGATCGGGCTCTGACCCTATTTGTGATTGTGTACGGGTGGTGAGGCGGGGCGCCTTGCGGGGGCCTGGGGGGGCCCGGGGGCCTGGCACAAGGGGGGTGTGAGGTGGGGCGGGGACCTGGGGAGACTCTACTTGAAATTCGAGGTGCAGCCACCTCACCGGGAAGTGAGCTGCACCGGGTGAGGGTGACCTTACGCTTCTGCTGCACCTCGAAAGAGAACTTTGCATTTTACATGAACAGCGCGTCTGCGCCAGTATTTGTGGTTGCCACCTGTAACGTAAATCTCTCTCGGAGACGTGTGAGAGCAGCGCACGTAATGAAATATCAGCGCGAAACTTGATTTAAAGTGGCTTTTCATTAATATAACAAACGAAGTCTACCCAAACTCAAAAGTGTATTCCTTTGGGCCTAATTAAAATACTGAACAAAATACATGAATATATTAAATGAAGACGTTCGGCAGCCAGAATTAGCTGCAAAATCTCACTCCGGCCGAGAAGTGCGAAGTGTGCTATTACCAACATCCCACCCTCTGCCCTGAGACCGCAGTGAGCGCGTGGGACCGAGTGCCCGCCGCGGTGCGAGGTGCGGGCGGCTCTGCTGGGAATACGACCTGCCGTCCTCATGGCGGCCATGTGAGCCCGGGGGCGCTCCCCCAGCTGCCCTGGGTCAGAGGAAATGGCCAGTGCAGCCGGAAGGTGCAGCGATCTCCGACCAGGACGGCTTCCTTGGCTCAACTTCTGTGAGCACCCAGGGCAGGTGGCCAGCGCCTCCGGAGGAGTGACCAGAGCTCAGGAAGGGGTGGGCTCCCCACCACGCCAGCTGGCACCAGGGACAGGAACCCCGGGGTTCGCCAGATGGCACATGGAGAGGACCAGAGTGAGTCCACAAGATGGCGGAGTCGGGATGAAGGAGCGGTCGGTGGTCAAGGGCAGGAGTTCATGTGGCATCTGCCCTGGCCATCCTGCCCAGCCCTATGATGGCAGTAAGGTGAGGGGTGCACCAGAAACCCAGCGCGGGCCCAGGTGGGGCGGCAGGTGGGACCCCAGGCAGGACCCCAGGCGTCTGCTCTCCGGAGGCCTGGCACAGGCTGGGGGTGGGCAGGAGACTCCCTGGTGATGATCTTGGGCAACATCAGAAGATACCTCGGAGGTGGGGCCACCTGGCCAGAGCGACCTGTCAGGCACCCACGTGGCCCCTCAGCCACCTGGGCCTCGTTGCCAGCACTTCTTAAGGCTGCCTTCTGCACCTGCAGGGAAATGCCTTCTGCACCTGCAGGGAAATGCCTTCTGCACCTGCAGGGAAATGCCTCCGACCAGGAGGCCCAGGGGCAGGAGCCGGGTGGGGCCCGGAGAAGCGTGTGCGTCACACACGTGCTGCGTCCGTGCGCGGGCACAGCTCCTGAGAGGTGGGCTCCCAACAGTGCCCGCGTCTGTGCTGACGGCACCTGGATGACGACGGGCGAGCCGCTGGGCCCTCTCCCTTCCCTGCGGACGGAGGGGCCTATGGCATGAACACCAGGGGACGGAGGGGCCTATGGCATGAACACCAGGACGGCACGGACGGCACTCGGGCCACACTGAGGGCCCGCCCCTCCCCGCGGTGAGTGCTTCATCACAGCGTTATTGTTGTGGAGTGATGGTGGTGGGGGGCGCGGACACAGCCATCCCTGGTCAGTGTCCCCGCGCCTGAGTGAGTCCAGGTCCCACCCTGCCCCTGTGTGAGTGTTTGGGGATGGGCCGCTGGCCACGTGTAGATTTAGGGTCACCAGGGTCAACCATCTGGTCACCGGGGCTAGCTGCCCAGGATTCCGCGTTTTAAACCAGCTTCTAATCTAGCCTCAGTGACGGCACCTGTTCCGCTGACTCCTGCCCTCTAGGTGGCGCTTCGAGAGAGGGCGCCCCTGCCAGGGGCACGCCT
>NW_005871173.1:2986393-2987248 GCF_000147115.1 Myotis lucifugus
TCCCCGAGCTCCCGCCAGTCGCCGGAGTCCTCGGTCCGGTCCCTCGCCCCGACGAGACAGTGCCCGTTCTGTTTATCACTGTGTGCACTCGCTCCATTTCCTCGTCCTGGTTGCAGGCCCAGCCCCACTGAGACTGTGAGGCCCGCGCTGACTTGCTTCCTCCGCTGCCGCCCACAGCCCTGAGGAGGCCGCAGAGGCGCCCATGTCTGGTGTCTCCCACGTGCCCAGCGCCGTGCTGCGCCCATGTTGGGTGTTGGCTGCTGCCCACCGGACAGACAGATGGCCAGCGGCGAGGGGAGGGCCCCTGTCGTGTTCTCGAGGCAGACTCCGGCCTCGTCCTTCCTGGCTCCGGGGGCCCAGTGCCATGTGCTCGGGGCCATGGTTACGTCCAGGGGGGCCCCGGGCAGCGCCCACGTGAGGAGCCTCTGAGGTGGGCCCCCTGCTGCTCCACGCGCCTCGGGTGTTAAATCCATCCCAGGGCTCCTGGGGCACCTCCCCTCTCTCCCTAGAAACCGGGATTGCACGCAATCAATAGTATTCGATTTTTTGAAACAAATTCCTCACCCAGTCAGGTTTCATTCCCAACCCTGAAATGCTTCAAACCTCCGAGCCCTCCACACCGGGGGTCTGGCTGAAAGTGCTAACTCTGGCTTTCGCTGCGTGATTCATGGGGGTTTGGGGGCCGCTGGGGGTGGGGTCGGGGCTGGATAATCCCAGCACAGCGCCACCAGCGCCCTAATCTCGCTCTGTTACGGAAATGGATGGCGGGGTGGGGACGGCCGTGCCATAAATCACCTGGTGTTCCAGGGTAATCTAATGCATTTTTCAAGTGTTGTTCTCGCCGGTTGGCACGCA
>NW_005871173.1:3001597-3004506 GCF_000147115.1 Myotis lucifugus
TTCCACGTCTCACAGGGGTGACTCCGCCAGACGCCACGGCACGAGAAGCCCCCCGTCTCGCCACCCCCGGCTCACCTTCTGCCTGGGATCCGTGTCGCCCCTGCTGTGGGTCTGGGCCCGCAGATTCTCAGCCGGGGTCTGCATGCCACTAACATCTCAGATCCTCCGTGCAGAGAGCCTCTGCCCTCTGCTATGCACCCGTGCCCACCTGCACCCCGTGTGCCCGGCCCCAGCCCCACCCTTCCCCCAACACACACCGGAGCCCCCCGCCCCATTCCCTGCTGGCCCTGGTCTATAGAGGGACTTGTGGGGCCCAGGGCATCTGCTTCGCAGGCCCGACCACGGGAGTGTGGGGTTTGTGGGGGGTTGGGGTGTGAAGGGAAAGGCAGGGCCAAGACAGATCAGCGCTTCTGCAGCCCCATCGGAAATGCATTAATTTCTCTTACAGCCACAAGGCCCATCCAATTAAAAATCATCACCAATGCGTTCCAAGTCTTCATTCTTGCCAAGTGTGCTGACTGCCGCTTGTACAGAGCAATGCTGCTTGTCAAACACGGCCTCGTCTTCACAGCTGACACACCCCAATACCCGGAGGTCTAAGGGCTTTGTAGGTGATATGAAGCCACAGTTGTGGGGGCTGAGGCCGGGGCCACTTTCCTTGTCTGGGGCTGGCGTTGTCACGGAGCCTGTTTCAGGTTCCTCCCTCGGGCTAGAGAGACGGGCCAAGCTGCTGACGAAGAGGAGGAGAGAGGCTGACTGCGTGTAATCCCTGCCGGGAAAGTATTCATGAACCTTTCGAAAGACAGGCGGCCACTAGAAATTACCGAGCAAACCATAAACACATCTCTTACCATTGCATACACGTAAAGGATGACAGGACACACACACCTGCCCAAGGAGGACTGAGTATGTGCACCTCCGAGGGACCAGGCCGATGGAGGCAGTCAGGGAATGGGGAAGGCAGGCAGGTAGGGGACACACTTGGGCTCCGGTCCTGACTCTGCTGCTTCCTAGCTGTGTGGCCTCAGGCGAATACTTAACCTCTCTGTAGGCCCGTTGAATCGTCTCTGAAATCTGTCTGGTAATATCTTCAGCAAACGAACGGCATTATCCCAGATAAAACCTCTGTAAAAACTTGGCAATACTAAATGATCAATGAACAACATGTTAATTATGCTTCAAGGTTTTCTGCAACTTTTGAGAATCTTCCTAATATCTATTTGCACAAGTCTGGAAGTATCTCCAGAGTCTACATTTAACTTTTTCCTTTCTGGTTGAGGGTAGCAAAGACAGAATGCTCATGGCCAAATCCCACTTTTCTTCCCAGAGAAACTTTTTATAACATTGCCAACCTTCTCAAGGTTGTCTTTTAACCCAAAGGTCTGTACAGCCTCTAATGATACAGCCATGCACCTGGGGTGGGGAGCCATCTTCCTCTCCATCCATCCGTGTTGTGGCGTGTCCTGTAGTGTGGTCTTTATGGCGCTGTGGCTAACTGACGTGAGGCAGTGGTTAGGCAGTGGGCCGGGACTTGGCCAACCTGCTGTGAGTCTTGAACACGAACTCATGTTGTGTCCCGTTTTCTCCAGGTCTCAGGTACATGTCTGTTAAGTGGGGATGATAAGAATCGTACCTTCTTTTGGGATTGTTGGCCCAGGACACTGAGCTTTAGGATCCTGACATCAAATGAATCATTATTTGTAAGACAGCACTCCTCCAAAATAACTTCTTCTAAAAAGTAACCAGATTCCGTCTAACTCAGACCTGAGATCTCAATGCCCGGCCTCCGCGCCAGGACTGGGCGGGGTCAGTCTCCTTCACCTGTGGCTTTAGTGTGCGTGTCCCTAGTGGTGAACTGTTTGAGGACTTTTCATGGGATTATCTGCCATCCATATATCCTCTGTCATTATCTGACAATTAGGTAAACTGTCTAATTTTTAATTGTATTTGTTTTTTATTGAGTTTTGAGAGTTTAAAATGTATGTTCTGGGTAAAAAACCTTCACATATAGGTATTTTACAAATATTTTCTCCCAGTCTATGGTGTTTAAGTCTCTTAACATCTTCTTTAAAAAAGCAGAAATTTTTCATCTTTTTTTTAAATCTTGATAAACATCAATGTATCACATTTTTGTTGTTGTATGAGTCATGTCTGGTGTGGTAGCTAAAAAAAACTCTGACTAAACCAAGGTCACAAATTTTATGTGCTCTTCTAGAAGTTTTATAGCTGTAGGCTCTCCATTGAGGTCCATGGTGCATTTGGAGTTGATTTTTGTATATGGTGTGAGGTGTGGATGGAGGTTCATTTTTCGGCACATGGCTGTCCGTTGTCCCGGCATCATTTATCGGAAAGGTTATTCTCTCCCGCGTTGAATTGCCGTTGCACCCTTTGCTGACAGTCAGTCCTCGCGAGTGTCTTGATTTTCACTGTATAATCCTGAACTGGAACTCTCTGCTCCCATGATTCCCAGAGAGGACAGGGCCCCTTCTCTGCCCCAGCACGGCTCACTGTCGAATCCTCACCACAGCAGCCCGGCCTGCACATCCCCCTCCCCTAGCAGAGCTGGACTACAGATAAATGCAGTTCTCCCAGAGGTTGGGGGTCCAGGGAGCCTATAACGTGGTCCCCCCTTATCCATGGGGGATACGTTCCAAGACCCCCAGTGGATGCCTGAAACCACACATTGTATTGAACACTGTATATATTGTTTCTCTCTCTCTCTCTCTCTCTCTCTCTCTCTCTCTATATATATATATATATATATATATATATATATATATCTACGAATAAGGTTCAATTTATAAGTTAGGCACAGTAAAAGATTAACAACAACAACTAAAATACACAGACATGATGACATACACTGTAGTAAACGTATGTGATGTGAAGGTGACTGACTGGGGGGGAAG
>NW_005871173.1:3004971-3008964 GCF_000147115.1 Myotis lucifugus
AGGACCAGGTGGAACCAGACCAGCTCTCCACTCGGCAAACCACCGGACACACGGTCGGCTGATGAGATGATCTGGTGGCTCATTTCAGTTATTTAACGTTCACTGACCTCTGATGGGCGCCTGTCAAACACCAGCAGAGCCGGGAGGGCCAGCCGGGAAGCCCACCAGCGTTGTCGGTTGGCTCCTGGCCCCTCCTCCCCACGGCCGCAGAGTTGGCCACCACTGTCTGTTCTTTAAGCCACGTCCCCTCAGATAACGGGAGGGGTGCTGACCTGAAAAAATAACACTAACAATGTTTCCTTTTTCAAAGAAAGCTGTCTTGCCCGGCAGAAACTCGCACCGTTTAGGGCTGAATGTCATGGGCTTTGTCTCAGACAAAATATACTTGCAGATACTCCTTCCAGCGTGTTGCACCCACGAAGAAAATATCATTTAAAAAACGGGGGGTCCCCAGGAAGAAATTTCATTTAAAACGGGGGTTCCTAATGGGAAAACTCCCCGGGGAGGCCACACCCCGCCTTTGGGGGTGGGGAAAAGCCGGCCTTGTGGTGTGAAAACCGGGGGCGGGAGAAATCCGACCCCCATTCCCCCCCGTTTACTCTCGGAGCGCTTGTTGTTTCCACCCCACACCTGTGAACACCGGGAACTCGGTTGGGAAACGATGTTCCAAGAACTTCCGTAAGATGCTCCGATAAAAGCAGTGTCTGCTGCTCTGTTCTAGTCCACGGCCGTCCTCCACCCGTGAAGGCTGAGAGGATGAGGAGCTGGGATTTTCCGGGCTCCCTGCCTGTCTCCCTGGCACCCAGTTTGGATGTGGGAGGAAGCGATGATGCTTCCAGCCACCCTGGGGGTGGCAGCCCCACAGACTTTACCGTTAACCAGTCGGTGAGGACGGCTTGGCCACCCCGGACCAGAAAGGCCAGCCCCACATGCACATGTGCCGCCTATGGTGACAGCGCGTTCTAGCACGGAGGTGCTTCCTTACAGCAGTATCCGGAGATGCATTTTCTCCAAGTGTCACGGCTGAATTCAAAACGTGTTCCCCAACTCGCTCCTGCTGTCTGCAGCTCTGTCCTTCTCCAAACTCACATTTGGGGCTAAGGGTCAGCCATGGAAACTTCCAATCTGCCTCTTATGAGGTGTCAGCCGCGAAAACATGGGAGCGCTCCAAGGAAAGTGACTTTCCGGGCCTAGCTCAGCGCCTCTGCTGCCAGGATGCGGAATTAGAGGAGGCGCTGGCTGTCCCCACCGCGCGGGAACACGGAACCCCCCCCCCCCATCTCCCCAAGGGCGCACGGCGTTGTCATCGGGGCACGCACTCGTGCTAGTTCTTTTTGGCTTGTTATTCTGCCAATTGCTGCACCCATTCACGCTGACTTTATGTTTGGTGTGCCTGTTGTGACAGCAAACCCTGAGGCTGCTGTGGCTGTTTTCTGAAAATGGCTGGTACCGGCCCAGAATGCAGACCCAGGATAAAGGCACGTCCGCCCGGGGGTTTGTGGGCGCCCGCAGCTGCGCAGGGATCCTGCCCGCGGAGCGGAGCGTCTCTGGGTCTCGCGGAAAAAGCTCGCTTCTTCCCCTTTCTGGAGTATTGCTTTGAACATTAGTAAGTTCCCTCCCCGCTCCCTATCTTTTGTTGGCAAACTGTAAAAAATGCAAATGATCCAGAAAAGAAGTAATTTTAGAAGGTTGCGGCGGTTTTGCTGTATTCACCAGACAGGGCGGGCGCATTAGGGTGGGTGTCTGCACAGTCACCGCGGGGAAGGCAGACGCAGACGCATCAGACCTGCAGACACGAGCCATCACTCAGCCGTGGAGGCAAACAGACCACTTCACAGTGCGCTCTGCACCCAAACTCCTTGGAGAGCCCGCCTACGTTACCCCTTTTGGAAGGTCACAGGGCACCTTAGCCGTTAAACCTGAGGAACGACCGTCGCCTGCAGATTTCCCCAATTCACCCTCCGAGCGCTTTTCCCACCGACACCTGTTCACAGCGGGGATCCGGCGAGGCTCTGCTGTCATAAGCTCTGGGACTTCCGGCCGCCGGCCCCGCTGGCGGAACTGGGTCAGATTTGGAGCTCGTCACGGCCAGCATCAGAGCCCTTCATTCCTGGTGACGCTCAAAATGTCAAACAGGACGCCGGCCAGAGACCCTGCCAGCCTTGCCCAGCGCCGCTGCCTCGCCCTCACGGCTCTCGGCTCCCACCTGCGGCCAGGAGTGGCCGGACGCGGTTGAGGCGAGGGAATGAGCTTCGTGTCACCCTCACCAGGCACACGGTGCCCCATCTAAGAGGCAAGTCCACGGAGGCCCCAGGACAGCACATGGGGCTCCGTTGTGACAATGAGACACGGCACCTCGGTCGGTGGGGCTTCTGGGAAACACGTTTTCCAGCTAAAAAGACAAAGCCAGTTAAGGAAAAAAGTCTTCCTACACCTTTGCTTTCCTCCTGCCTCGACTGCTTTTGTGGGCTGATGGCTGGTGGCCTGGCAGGGAGGTGACCCTGTGACCAGGAGGTGGCAGGCCTGGATGGCAGCCACAGGCCGAGGATGGGGCAGGGGCGCTGCCGCTTCTCTCCGAGGGCTCCGTGCCGTGGGCTGTGCGCCGTGGGCTGTTCCGAGGGCTCCGTGCCGTGGGCTGTGCGCCGTGGGCTGTTCCGAGGGCTCCGTGCCGTGGGCTGTGCGCCGTGGGCTGTGCGCCGAGGGCTCTGTTCCGAGGGTTCTGCAGGGCTCCGTGCCGTTTGTACACGTTGGTCTTGGACGGTGGCTGCCGCACACTTTGTCTTCAGGTTTATTGGGCGGGGGGTGGGGGGGTGGCGGTTGAGCACCTGGCAGCGTGGCCGCCAGCTGGGAAGAGCCTCTAGCAAGCTTTGTGGCTGGTCGTGAGCTGGGATGGGTGTGAGGACAGAGCAAGGGCGGCTGCTTAGAAAAGCACAGCCTCCCCAGGAGAGGCCCGGCCTGCCCTCCGTGGTCCCACAGGGTCCCTGCTGGGCGTCTCCAAGGCCTTTCTGCAAATGCCACCCAAGCTCCTTGCTCCCTCCCTGCCCACAGCCAGCCCCTCAGCTCTGTCTCTAAACCACACCCCACACCCACCGCTCCCAGGGCCACCGTCCTGGCTCTCACCCCCCCAACCCCCCGTCCTCTCCCCTCCACAGCCCAGAGACTGGCATCCGTGCCTCGGGCCCTTCCCACAGCACAGCCTCCCCTGCAGGTGGAATAAAATCTAGACCTTTCCCTCGGCCATGGAGGTGGATTCTCACAGCCTCCCTGCCAACCCAGCCACCAGACTCCAGGTGCGTATGGCCTGCACATCCGTCACCTGGCCCAGCGGGACAGGGCTAGGTCGCAGGGGACAGAGCCGTGCTCCGAGGGGAGGGCTGTCCTGAGGCTGCACAGCGTCCCTCCCCCAGGGACAGACTGCAGGTGGGGAGGGCTCCTCGCAGCCGGACCGTCCGAGGAGGGACACGAGCACCTCGTGTCTCTCGGAAGCTCGGAATCCATGGACAGAGAGTTCCTTCAGGAGCCAAGGGGGGCCAGAAGGCAGGCCTTGCCCCACTGGAAGGCCCAGAGGCCTGACCTAGAAGTGCCAGGTGGCCCTGGCCTGTTTGGCTCAGTGGATAGAGCGTCGGCCTGTGGACTGAAGGGTCCCGGGTTTCATTCCAGTCAAGGGCACATGCCAGGGTCATGGGCTTAATCCCCAGTAGGGGGCGTGCAGGAGGCAGCCGATCAATGGTTCTCATTATTGATGTTTCTATCTCTTCTCCTTCTCCCTTCCTCTCTGAAATCAATAAAAATATATATAGTTTTAGAAAGTTCCAGGCCCCTTTTGGCCCACGACCCCACACCTCAGGTCCGGGAAGCCAAAAAAGGCTCCACGCGGAGACTGTTCTAGCTCAGTCTGAACCCGCAGCCCTGCCTGGGGCACTTTGGACAGCAACAGTGGGAGCTCAGTGTCAGGTACATGGGCTCCTGTGCTCGTCTGTTCATTCATGCTCC
>NW_005871173.1:3009398-3071445 GCF_000147115.1 Myotis lucifugus
CACAGAGCAGCCCAGGCTCCCGGCAGGAGCGGGTAGAAGAGGGTTGGCAGCCGGGGTGCGGGGAGACCTGTGCCTGGGCTTGGCAGGGGCGGGCAGGGGTGGGCGCCGGGAGACCTGTGCCCGCGGCAGGTGGCGGCGGGGCGGAGCGCTGGCCTCCCCTCGGAGCTGGGGGACTGCGCTGCCTCCCTCGCCACTCCCGGCTCGTTTGTTATCAGCTTTTCCATTATCGCGCGGCGAAGCCCTCCCAGAATCACACTAATTGCCTAGAACTACAGCTGGAGGTTCATTTAT
This sequence comes from Myotis lucifugus, assembly GCF_000147115.1. NCBI lineage: Eukaryota > Metazoa > Chordata > Mammalia > Chiroptera > Vespertilionidae > Myotis > Myotis lucifugus. The sequence goes on from NW_005871173.1 coordinate 3,009,690, forward strand.
TCTTTCTAATTTGGAGGATCCAAGTGGTTTAACCCCTATTTTTATTTTTAAAGCTTTAGGGGTTTTGTAAACTTTGGAGGGGCTGAACTCAAAGTGGCCAGACACGTGCTCATACAGCCCAGGCACCCACACGGTGGCACCCACGTGGCACCCACACGGCGCACGCAGGGAGCACGGGGAGCACCATTGGTAACAAGGTCAGCTCTGGTTAGGGGGGAGCCTGGGGCGGCCTCCTCCGCGGCTGGCTGGGTGGCTTCAGGGACGTCACCCGCACCCGTGTGTCCCCGTGTCCGCACCTGTGACCTGGGCTGAGCGCCGCTGCCCCGGGGCTGCCCTGCCGCGCGGAGGCAGGAGGAGGAAAGAAGGGGGCGCTGGAGGCTCCTCCCCCGTGGCCACTGGACTCATTCCCGCCCACTTCGAGTCGGCCACGCGGGGGCAGCACGAGCTGGGCTGGGCTGGACGCCCCCAACTACACGGGCCTGCGCCGTGGTAGCCACGTCCTGGACCCGGGGGATGGGAGCCGAGCCCCACGCCCCACGCCCCACGCCCCACGCCGCACAGACACTGCGCGCGTCCCGCACAGACGGCCACCCGCAGCGGCCGCGGGGCCCGGGCTCGGCCGCCCTCTGCTGGGCGAAGCGTGAAGTGCAGCCTCCTGTCGGCCCTGCCGCCCCATCCAGGCCTGGAGAACAGAAACGTGGGGAGGCGCGAGGGGGAAATGTGGGCGCATAGACGGATCTGGAAGGGAAGGGCCTCGCGGCACATCCAGGAGAGAAGGAATGACGTTATGCCATTGGCCTTTGAACACGGATTTGAACTGCTCAGGTCCACTTATTTATGCCCCCTGACCCCCACCCCCACCAAAAAAAGACTGTCCACCCTTGGCTCTGCGGGTTTCACATCCGGGATTCAACCAACCTCAGAGAGAACCCAGTATTTTCAAATTCCCAACAGCAGATCCCCAACCTGGGATTCCCAACCTGGGACTGAAAATGCCTTTTTTGATCTGTACCGGGTTGCATCCACAATGCCAAGAGGCTACTGTATAGTTAAGTTTCTGGAGTCAAAACTTATACGTAGATTTTCTACGGTGCAGAGTTGGCACTGCCACTCCTGTGTGGCTCCAGGGTCAACTGTATGGAAATAAAAGATGCCCCCGGCGCCCCATGGCAACTGCAAGGGTTTCAGGAGTTCTGTGTCGGAGCCGGAGGCAGAGACCACTGCATATCTCTTATTCTATCACGGCCATTATAATGTGAACACTGGGTATTGACTTAGCCAACTTCACAAGATTGTGCTGGAAGTTGAAATGGAAAGGGTCTGCCATGGGGCTGGGGAAGGAAGGACGAGGTTTTCATATCCTGTTGTGAAAAGTGTGCTCGAGACTGAAAAATCAAAGGTGACAATACAAGCATAAAATGTAGATACAAAGGTGTGAACACACACACACACACACACCAGCTAACAGAAGTGAAACTAGTTTCTCGGGAAAGAGGGGAAGGAAAGCAAGAACCAAAACAAACCAGGAGACATATCTGCTCTTTCATCTGGACACATGTATAACTGAAGAAATCCTAAGGAAAAAATGAGAAAAGGTTACAAGCAAAAATAGCCAAATTACTCTTCCTTGATTTTAATAAATGGCAGCGCCTCCTAGAAAAAGACATTTTTTAAAAAAGAAAGAAAAGGAAAGACGCCTGACTCTTTTCTAAAGCGTAAGTTCCCTGGGCAGAAGCGACTACATTTCCCGATGCCCCGCCTCAGCGGCTCCCAGCACCTCAGATAATCCCCAACTTCCAAACAGTACTCGTTAAGGCTTAAGTGAGGCGTCACACACAGCCGCTGCTTGAAGTAACCGTGTCTACACCCTTTTCCCTTGAAAGTTTTCAGTTGTGAGTCCAGGACCACAGCATCAGGATCTTTTACAGAAACCAATTTTAAAACGTGTCGGTGCATAAAATGTTTTGTGCTGAATTGATCACAAACGCCAAGTCCGGGCTTGTGATAACTCCAGAAATAAGAGAGCAACATGGGGAGATTTCCGCGGGATTTATTTCTATTTATAACATAGATCCTATCAGCTTTTGAAGAGGTGAGAGGCAGCTTCCGATAAAAGTTGTGCACAACAAGGTTGCTGAGATGGGAAGAGAGAATTGAAAACCCACGCAGGGGGGAGGAGGGAGCGGAGAAGGTGACAAAGTCCCACCGACTCAAGGCTAACGCTGGGCCCAGCTTTCCGGTCGCGAAAGCAAGGATGGAACCGGACGCCTTGCCGGCCCTCGAGCTGAAGGAAGGGAAAAGGCTGAGGCAAACTCAACTCGCCGAGTCCCCTCACTTGAGTCTCCTGAAGAGCCGGGCCTGGGCCTGGGTAGGATCCCGGCCACTGACCCCTGTCCTGCCGCCTGAAGGGGTTTCTGCAGGGCCTGGCACAGAGCATCCAAACCTGGGGGCATGAAACCCTCTGCCTCGACCTCCTGCCAGCCAAGAGGTCGGGGAGACGGCCCCCAGGTTGGAGTCAGCGTCCCTTGGCTTATGAACAGGGTCCTGTCTGGCTTTTGCAGGTGCTTCTGTAGGAGGAGGGGGAGGACCTGGAGATGAGGAGGTGGAGCAAGTCTAGGTGAAGCAGAAACAGAGGCCAGGAGGGAGGTGCGCATCGCCGTGGGGCACCCTCAGGATAAAGCAAAGAGGGAAACGGAGAGGAGAGGGGGCAGCTGGGCGGGGAGCGGCGTGCCCCGGGCCGCACTGGAGGTGCCTTCTATTTGGCCGGGGTGCGCCCGAGCGGCCAGGGGTTTTGGTACGATTTCTGGGGCAGATCAAACACATGCAGGTACTTAGAGATGCCGGCCCCTGGGGCCCCACTGAGCTCAGGAACTGACCAAGCCTGCCCTGTCCCCGTGTCACCGACCACCATCGGACAAGACCCCTGACCAGCACGGTGGCCTCGCTCCCAGGCCCCCCAGCAGCTGGTAGGAGCGGGTGGTTTAGAAGTTTGGAGCCACAGAGAATAAAGTCACTGCACCCGATCAGCATGGCTCAGGGCCCACGCGACTCTCAGCCTGTTGTGTATTTGAAGAGAGTTGTTTCATTCTCGTTCTTAAAGTCCAGGCACGGAGTGTGGCTTCACACATGGGGGACCTCCTGCCGAACTTGCCTGAGATCTCCCGCTGTCTCGGGCAGGACACAGCCCAGGACGACCGCGGGCGGAGGCCTTGCCGTGCTGAGTAATTAGCGGTGACGGCGCTCAGCTCAGGGGGACTCAGGGGCTGTGCGATCGGAGGATGTCATGCTGCCGCTGGCAGCAAAGGCACAGCGGGTAGATCAGGTAGAAGGATTGGACCGCCTTTGAGGGCACAGTAGGTTCCCAGGGGCGTGGGTGGTGGGTTGATTTCTGTCTGGTTTCTTCAGCCAACAGCCGGTGCCCAGGTGATCCCTGTGCCCTTCCCGCGCTTCCTCTCAGAGAAGAACTTCAACTCGGGTTCTCCCTGCAAAATAGAACTCTCCACCCGACATGAGGAAGGAGCCTCATTCCTGGGGGGCATCGCCCAGCACAACCTTTGAGTGTGGGGCATCAGAGATAACGCGGGCAGTGGCGGGTTCCTCGGAGGCCCTGTGTTTAACGATGCCCCCATCTGGGAGCCTGGCCAGACTGCCACCTCCTCGGCGGGACTCCGGGTCGCCCTGAGTAGTATGTGCTTCTGTGGATCTCCATTTTATCTGCTCCCTCCTGCCCAGGAGGTCAGCGCTGGTGCGTGTGTTGCAATCTTGCTTGAATTTTTCATCTTTGGACTCTCTAGCTATAGGCCTGGGAGTTGGAAACCCCTGGGAATCCAGGACCCACCTGAGAGGCGAGGTGTTCATCATTCTGATGGGATTTTTATTTTCTGGAGTTGGGGTGGCTGAGGTCAATGTGGTCAGCATGGGCGGGCGGTAATTCAGTCCCACCAGGAGCAGAACGGCTGCGGACCTGGACCCCCCTCAGAGCCTGGGGGGGGTAGAAGCTGAGTTTGGGGAGTGTTTTCAGACAGGCAGGTAGCAGGGGTCCCATAAACGCACCGCGCCGTGGTCCTGTTGGCCAGATTCTGCTTCTTAGGAGAGTCCATTAGAGTGGCTCCCCCCGGTCTGGCATTAAGGACACCTACACCCTCTCCTGCCTCCTTCTGCTCTTGTTTTCTTTTTCAGTAAGTGCCCGTGCCTCACCAAACTGTCTGACCCAGACCGCTCGCGGATGCTGGGGCGGGAGAGCTGAAACCGTACTGTGTGCTTGTCACTGCTGGTCCACTTTTCTCCAACACAGTCACCTGCCATCAGACAACATGCCCACAGCCTCCCTCGTGGTCACAGGTGAACGGCTCTGCTTGCGAGAGGCACTTGCTCTCCTCTCTAGACTCAGAATCACAGCCTCTGACAATCCTCAACACCAATAGAGACCCAACGACTGGGCGTGTTCAGTGACTCCTGGCAGAAAGGAAAAAAAAAATCTCACTTGAACACGATAAAATGCTATAAAAATGTGTATTCTGCTACTTTTCATGAGAAATTTATTTGGAGGAATTTTTTTTCTAAATTTCACCTAGCTGATTTTCATCTGTACTTAACTATTTGTTTTACTTTTAGGGACAATACATGAAAATGAGGTGAAATATACAACATTTTCCATGAACCAAACTTAGGAGATTAAATCTTGCCCCAAGTGGAAGAGCTAAATAGTGGATTTTAATTACTTTTTCCCCATGGGCTTCCCCCCACCCTGATTCTTGCATTTCCCCCTTAGGTTGCAATGATTAATTTGCAAGTTGAGTCCCTGACTAGCCATGGAATGAGGCAGAGTGTATGAGGGGGGAGATCAGGCACCACCTTTTAACTGAGCAGGTGAAGAACGGCTTTCCCCCAGGCCGGTGGCGTCAGCGAGAGGGCGTGCGGGTCACCCGGGGCCAGGCCTCCGCCCCGCTGGGCCTGGGCAGCCGCGCCTCCATGTATTAGGCCCCGTGCTCTGGTGCAGACAGGCTGCTCGGCATCTTCCGAGGCAGCTCCCGTGCCCTATTTTCCATTCCCAGGTTGTGCAGAAACCACAGTTTTTTGACTCTGATACTAAGGCAGCCCATGGATCCATTCTTACGGGACAGCAGTCACAAGGGTACACGGTGTTTTTTCTTGAATAAATCCCGAGGCCTCGGAAACCCCCCCTTCTCTGCCCACTGTTTCCTCTACCCCGCTTTCTCTAACAGCTCTTTGGGGGGCTGAGAGTCTAAATATAAAGCGTAACGCTCAACTGGTGTAGGCGGCATGCTCACTGGAAGCCGCCTTAGTGCTGGCTTAGCACGGAGTGGAAATGGCTCGTGTTATGCAGCCTGTAAAAAATTCCTGGTGCTCAGCCCCCATGAAATGGATTGCTTATGGGGAGATAATGTCTGTTCTATTCCTTTTTAAGTCTGTGAAAAATGTCATCCCGGTTAATAGGGTGATTAAAACTCTTTATGCTCCAGGAGATCAATGTGATTATGTTTGTCATACTCTATCGAGATAAAGACAGCACAGGCAAACTTGAAATTCCATAACATTTCCTCTTCCATATCCAGGAACATTCAGAACTCAATACACAGATGGTACTTCACATAAAGAATAACATTATCTGTGAAACATTTTTCCTTTCCATTAACCAATTTAACAATATGCCTCTGGTACAGAGGAGTAGACAAATGACTCCATCTTCTGATATCTGAGCCCTGAGTGCAGAAAAATACCAGTCGTCACACTGATTGTTTTTCTTTCCATTTCACCTCTGTTACTTCATCTTGGCTTTTAAAATGCAACCAGAGCCTAAGCTCGGTGCCCATTCTAGGGACTCTGTCCCCGTCAAACTTCCCTCAGCAGGTGACTCACGATCGTTATGTGATCCCTGCCACCCCTCAGGGACCACGATACATGTGGAAGGGTTTTGTAAACAGTGGGCATGCCACACGAGCTGTATTCAGACATTCACTCCTCCCGGCCTCCCACGTGCCGGCCCGTGGGGACCGAGTGCACCCCGTGCCCCTGGCGCCCTCCCAGGGCTGGGCTGCCATGGGTGCCAGCAGTGGGCGCTGTCCCATGTTTCCAAGGCCATGAGAGGAGTTGCTACCCTAACGGAGCTTACAAGGCAGGAACCTATTAAATCAGTGTTTCTCAACCTTGGCTGCACATTAGAATCACCTGGGAATCTTCTTAAAAATCCTGATTTCTGGGCCTCATCCTCCGGAAATTCTGTTTCTTTGTTACTATTGTTGTGGCCCCACCTCATAACAAAGAAACAGAATTTCCTGAGGATGGGGCCCAGAAATCAGGATTTTAAAAAGATTCCCAGGTGATTCTAATGTGCAGCCAAGGTTGAGAACCACTGTATTAAATAGAATCAAGATTGATAATGATTTTCCCTTTTATTATCCCAGACAAGCTAGACATTCTCATTTTCTCCCACTCAGTGGAGGGCTTTTAAAAAATCAATAGCTGTTCTCCACCTAAGGAAAATAAAAATCTAGATTCTAGCTGTAAGTAGTTGTAGGTAGCTCCCATTCTATTAGGGGAACCTAGGCTCAGACTAATAATATGGACAAAAGCCCGTTCAATTAGGTTCCAGCCTTTCTCCCCTTCATTCATTCAGAGGCTGGTGTTGAGGGAGGTCATCGAGAAGACGTGACTGCTGGTTGGCCGGAGAGCTAGACCTGGGCAATGGAGGCTCCCCACCCCTCCTGTCCCTGGGATGTGCGCCCTGCTTGCCCTCCAGGCTCCCAGAAGCCTTGAGACAGAATGTGGCACTGAGACTATCTAGATCAGTGGTTCTCAACCTTCCTAATGCCTCGACCCTTTAATACAGTTCCTCATGTTATGGTGACCCCCAACCATAAAATTATTTTCGTTGCTACTTCATAAGTGTAATTTTGCTACTGGTATGAATCGTCATGTAAATATCTGATATGCAGGATGTATTTTCATTGTTACAAATTGAACATAATTAAAGCATAGTGATTAATCACAAAAACAATATGTCATTATATATGTGTTTTCAGATGGTCTTAGGCGACCCCTGTGAAAGGGTTGTTCGACCCCCAAAGGGGTCGCAACCCACAGGTTGAGAACCGCTGATCTAGATGGTGTATGTGACTGAGTCCACTTAGGGCCTCTACATAAACTGTTAAGATTTGGAGGACAAATTGTGGAAAACTACTCAGTCTTGAGGCCGCCCAAGACCAGCCTGGTAAGGAGGTTCCTCCGCTCATTAAGCCTGCCCCCTACCCTCTCCCTGCCCCCAGAAAGGGGCTGGTTTCAGATTCCACTTGGGAAGCTCCCAGGAGGTTGTGAAGCAACAGCTAGAAATCTTTCCTTAGCTGAGATGTAGTTAAAAATGAAAGACGGGTGAAGAGTTTTTGCTGCACCACATACCCTGATCAACTTTACAATCCTTTCTGTTTAGTCTGGGATTTTTAACAGGTTACAGATGGATCCCAGAATTAATTAATAATGCAGCACTTTTAACAGGGTAATGTGGTGCAGAGAAAAATGTAATGTTATATACTTGACATTTCACTTAAAAATTTTCCTTAGGACTAAAAGATTTCATTATAACAGATTAATTTCAAATATACTTTATTAAACCTGATTGCTAATTAGGGCCTAAACAATGATAAAGAAATTAGACAATTGATATTCAACCAGAGGTTATTTTTCCGGACATACTGACATATCCTTTTTCTTTAAAATTTTTAAATCTCCAGTAAAAAATAATTGCAATTAGACATTATTCTGTTTTCTGTAAGAGCTCGTGGAGGACAGAAAAGGGTTGGGTGTGTATATAAGAATTTGCCAGTTTCATCAGCAAGGCAGTACTAAATAATTAATATTGAGACTTAACACTCAGATAATTTTCTGGTTAAAAATACTTGTTTAGATAGGCGATAACTGGGCAATTTTGACATTGACAACTGAGACAAAACTACAAACTGTCAGTTAATGTTTAGGGACCCGGGACCAATTTCTCAAAATACTATGTCTAATACCCATGATGTCTTACCCTTATTTGAGCACAGCTGTACCTTTCCAAGCCGTTGTAATCTGTCACTGGCTCTTGCCCAATGGGAGCATTTACAGGCTGCAGGTGAGGCTGTAGGTCCGTACGGAGCACGTGCGGGTCAGACTGGCTCCGAGGGCAGCGCCCAGGCTCAGGCCCTCCCGGCCGTCACTGCAGAGTCTACGGCAGGAGCGAGTGTCCCAAGTCCCAACAGCCATGACCGACAGGCAAGCCCTGCTGAAACTCATTCAGTCAGGCACATCGAGGCACTGCTGCAGTTGGGACCTGTTATCAGCATTTTCCATCAGAGGCTGTTACAAACTTTTTTCAGGTACAGAACTTGGCTTCAGCTGTTATAGTCATAACACAGAAGTACTCCCCGGGGATCTCCTCCACACAGAGAAGTTATCGTATCATCATTTTAAACGGTCTTCCTGACTTTGGGAAAAATTTGTCCTCCACCCCCACCACCCACCCCCAACACGACATGTGCATATGCGCAGGCGCGCCACGTGAAGTTTACAGCAAAGCGAGGGACAGTGTGAACACACGGCCGTGTCCACCCGCGGGCAGAGCACGCTGGGCGCGTCTTCCCGAGGAGAAATCCGTGAGTCCCTTGGCTGCGGGCGTCTCCGAAGCCACGCTCTGTAACAACGCTTTGGGAATCCCCGCCATGCTCATCTCATTTGGATTTCAATGCTTCCTCCCACTCAACAGCGGGTTGGGAGTTCCTGGGAATTGCTGGAAATATTGATTGCATTTTGCTTCGAAAGTCTTTCATCTAAAAGAAAGAAGAAGTTCACCATCAAATGTTAAAAGAAGGGAAAGAGCCACACAATTAGGCCGCAGCTGAGGCGGGAGGGCACTTCACTGCTCGAGGCGGATGAAGACCAGTAACAGGTAAGAAACCATCCAGCTCCTTGGAAGACAATGAGGTACACCCCTTTCCTCCTACGTATCACCCTTCGGGGCCTTTAATGACATAAAACTCCACTCTGGCTCGGGAAAGCAGCAGGCTCGCACGTCCCCGGCCTGACAGTGACTCCCCCGGAGGCAGGGGCATTGCCGGCTTTCACAGGAAAGAGCCACTGAGAGCCAGGGTTGTCCACCTGAACCCATGGAAACACTCAGGTCGATCCAAGTCAGAATTTTAGAGCCAGAGGGAGTGGAGAGAAGAAACTCAGTAGGGAGTTAATAAAAGAATGGGTCAGTGAATGGCAGGTAAACTGGATGTTTTTATGTGCCAGACAGTGTTGGAAAATCCAGGCGGAGGTTCATTTGGAATCCGGGAGCCAGAGCAGGGAAGTGGAAGATCTTAATTCCAGGGTCAACCTGGGGCACCTGGCTCCACCTACAGGCCCACCACCCTCAGGGGCGGGGGCGGGGTGGGGAGGGAGACACGCATTTATGGGAGCTGGATAAGTTTCACATTGCAGAGTACTAGCTACATGCTCTTTGGTTCATTCTTTTGTATCTGCACGTCCCGCTATGGGGAAATTTCAGCAGCACTGCTGCGCAACCCTGCCATTTCTCATCAGCCACACCCCGCACAGCCCAAGGCTGCAGATCTCCCCAGGGTGTGTGAGGCGCCCTGGGCTCAGCAACTGAGCTCAATTCGTTGTCATCCTGAGAGTCAGCTAATTTCTTTGTATGGTGATGCTTACTTATTTCCATTTGAACCGGATCCTTACTTGGCTTCCAAATTCAGGGGTGTATCTTGTGTGGGACCTGTGGATGCCTGGGCACTGCTGTGAGCAGCACAGGCTCGGACAGGCCTCTCTGTGCAAACCCAGGCCCAACGCCTGGGAAAGCTGCTTCTGCTGAGCAGTCATGTCCAGGTGTGTGGAATGGAGGCAATTGCCTGCTCCAGGGTTGTGAGGAGTAAGATATACATAGGAAGCCCAGCACCGAACACTTGTAAGTGCCCAATATAACTAGCTACCGCCATTACCGCTTCATCAAAATACACGTACTATGTTCCAAGAACAAAGCTCATATGGATATAAATGTTATGGTACGTTTATGAAGAGTATTATTTTATAGTTATATGTCATTTTGGTTTAAGCACTGACACTAGAAGATACATACGGCTATATCCATTACAGTAGTCCATGACAGTATCTATACAGTGTCAGTGTCGGGTCCCAGACACCAATCTTGAAGACACACGTGTGCACGGGATGGTGCACCCCCTCTTACGTGCCGCTCTCTCATTTGTACTGTGATGAACCCTTCAGGGGAGGTTGTTAGGGGCAGGACTGCATCCCTGGGGAGGGCCTGAAAGTGCGGGGTGTTTTTGGTTGTCACATCACAGGGGACCACTACTTTCACCTTGGAGGGCATGGGTGCGTCATGTCCAGGGTGGCCCACAAAGAGAACGGTGTTGTCCAAAACACCACGTGCCCCTGCTGAGGAGATGTGCATCGGCCTTTCTCAGTTGAAAGACGTGTAGACAGCTCTCTGGTTTGCAATGTGCTGCCTGGTTCTTTTCCTTCGCTTTTCTGGTTGCACATTTGTTACCACTCGGCCTAATGTGAGGGTTTTCGAATGGAGTGTCAGGTAGCCAGCACACGGACAGAATCACCTACTGCTCCACCTTCCCAGCGATCTGGGACATGGCCGGTTGCTGAGAAGGGGGATGCTGGGCAATGCATCCGGGTCCGGGTAGGAGAGGAAGGGGTGGCTGCCCTTCCTCAGCATGGTCTGTTCCCATTCTCTCCTTATGGCCCGATTTTTTTCTTCCCTCCCATTTCTCCAGTATTGCATTATTCACAGGTACCCAGGGTCCTAAGTGAGTAACTGAGCCACTAGAAGGAACCATATCTCAGAAACAGCCCACTAGGGACAGGCTTCAGAGCGAGATAAGGGAGGAGGCAAGTGGGATAAGAACACCATTCAGCCCTCTCCTTTAAGGTTGCAGCGGCGGAAATGGAAACCCAGAGTCCACATTTCATTACAACAGGGTCTCAAGTTGCTTTAAACAATGGGACTTCATAGGTTTTAAAGCATATACTATTTATATTGCATGCACAGTAAATGGAAACCTCCAGTTTTCCCACCTAGATCCATTTCTGATATGCGCTTCAGAGGTGTAGGTCTTACCAGTGATACTCTTATCACAGCCCAGCAGAACACTCTGCTGCTTTAAAGTGTGCTGGAAAAGATGGAGGGCTTGGGTACATTTTGACAAACTTGGTTATTAATGTACTGAAGTCCATGATCACAATCACAGCCAGTGCCATAGAACCATCCCTACTCTATACCCCAAAAGCTTGGTGAAGATGGGGCATGCTGGGAACTAGTGTCTCCATCCAGCAATTCAGTTTCATTCCAAACTCTGGGATCTGCTCCCTCTGAGCAGGGAGTTTTCTGTGGCTCTGGCCCAGAGGGCTCCCCTTCTGAGCACGCAGCCGCGCACTGCACAACCCAGGTGCTCCCCACAGATGATGGCACTCCCTAGGCACTGAGCCTGCTGCCCCGAGAACTGCTCTCTTAGGTCCCAGTGTTTGTGCTGGGTTCTAACATTATCAGAAAGTACAGTGTCCAAGGCAGCAGTTCTCAAATGGAGTGTCATGGCAACGGGTAATTTGTCACTAATCCGGACGTTCTGAAGACTGGATCCAATAGACTTTTTAGACATTAGAACAGATTCAAGAGTACATCTCTAATAATGTCGCTTTCCTCCACATTTCAGTAGCTTCTGGAAGGGCCAGGAGTGAACATGGGCTGTGCTGTGTATTTACCATGCATGTCCTAGTGGGGAAAACCAATGTGAAAACTTTCAGTCTAATATGTGGTATGCTGAGAAATTACTTAAGAGCTTCAGGATACAAATAAGCCAGTCAGAGAAAGATAAATACCATATGATATTACTTATCTGTGGAATCTAATGAACAAATTAACTGATGAACAAAAGAGAAACAGAGCCATAGGAACATGGAAGAGTCTGACAGAGGTCAGAGGGAGGGGGAACTGGATAAAAGAAACTAAAGGAGCCAAGGAACATATATGCAAGCCCATGGACACAGACAACAGAGTGGTGAAGGCCAAGGGAAGGCGGCGGGGCTGGGTGGAGGTGGGAAAAGTGGGGGAAATGGTGAACATCTGTAATAATGTCAACAACAAAAAAAAGCTTCAGGATATGTCCCTGATATAGTTAATTTCATAAAATCCTTACAGCATTGATTCTAATAAATAGGTAGTTGCTGGGATTAAAAGCTCCAAGTTGTAAAGTGCCTTTGCCATTGACCAGCTTATCTGCAGGTCGGCCTCAGTGCTGGGGTTAGAATGATGAAAGCTTTCTAGGATCAAAGCCTTTGGACATGTCAATAATTACAGCACCAGTGGTAATTTTGAAGACCTTGGAAATTCAGCCTCTTCATAAACTAAAACAGAATAAGACTATAAATGTTACCTTAACAGGAATAATAATGTCTGCCATCTAGGATCACCTACGAGGCAGGCGCTGTACCAAGAAACAGGCGATTATGTAGCCTTCACAATTCTATGTGGCAGAAACGAGGACTGTCAGTTTACACGGAGCAACCAGGGACCAGAGAGGTCACCCGGTCATGGTGACATGGTTTACAAGTACAACTGCCTGACTGATGTCCAGAGCTCGCTCTTGACAGTCACTCTGGTTCTGTGACCTGGGAAGACACAGTACCTCTATAGCCTCTACTATGAGCTTCACTAAAAACGACTATACATGGTGACCGTTTTATATAGGATGGCATGCAGATTGTTACCCATGTTCACCAAGAGCCTGTACTCATTCACTCATGGATACAGAGCGGTCAGACTTCTCTACCCTTTTTTGAAGTTAGGTGACCATTTGACCAGTTCTGGCAAATGAAATGCAATAGAAATGAAATGTCACTTGTGGGATGAAGCATTTAACTACAGGTGTTTGATTCTCCAGGCCTCTCTTCCCTTTCCATAACAAGCATGGAAGTCAAGGCAATCTGAGATACTAAGCCAGCTTATGGAGGACAGCTTCCCTAGAGTCGTGTAAACCAACAGTGGATTTTATACGAGACAGAAATAAACTTTTGAGCTGCACACTTGGAGATTGTTTTTTAGTGCAGTATAACCCAACATATCCTGACATTAATGATGAAGAGAATTATAAGATACAAGATACAAGATATGCTCTGATGCTGTTCAATAGGACGTTAACGTTAGCTGAAACATGGCTGAAACAAGGAGAGGAGAAACTGTGCAGTTGAGCTTAAAGAACTCTTATAACTATCTGGAACAAATGAACCCACACCCTACCCCCTTCAGGGTGCTCAATACATCAATCAGTCCCATTATATGATACTAGAGGCCTGGTACACGAATTCGTGCACCAGTAGGTCCCTCGGCCTAGCCTGCAAGATCGGGCCAAAACTGGCTCTTCGACATCCCCCAAGGGATCCCAGATTGTGAAAGGGCGCAGGCCAGGCCGAGGGACCCCACCGGTGCATGATCGGAGCTGGGAAGGGATGGGGGAGGTTGGCCAGCTGGGGAGGGACCACAGGAGGGCTCTAGGGCGTGTCCGGCCCATCTCGCTCAGTCCGAATTGGCCAGACTCCAGCAGCAAGCTAACCTACCAGTCAGAGCGTCTGCCCCCTGGTGGTCAGTGCACGTCATAGTGAGTGGTTGAGCAGCCTTACCACATCATTAGCATATTATGCTTCGATTGGTTGAATGGTTGATGGGACTCTTAGCATATTAGGCTTTTCTTATACGGGACTGCTTCCTAGGGAATCAGAACACTTCTAGATGTTGTCAATGAAACAGTAAGGGAACTCAGATGGTAGAGTCATCTTGGGGGGCAGATCACTGTCCTATATCTACATGATTAAATTCAACTAAGGAGAACTGGTTTAGTTTAGAGAGCCGATGCTGGTACTCTTCACTTTTGATTAGGCCTGCTGATATCCATATGGGTCCTAAGATATACCATATTATTTATTTAATATCCAATTGTATTAGGAAAGCTAACATGAATACAAAAAATCTCAACTTCTTATTTTGTAAGTTACAGTACTATCATTTAGGTAAAGGTCATTTACTTTCTCCTAAATGCTCATGTATCACATGCATAAAGTCTAAAATCTGTAGTAAAGTCTATTGATTTAGGAATAAAAATGAAAAGTGTAACTTTTTGAGAAACACAACCCCCGAAGTACTCACTGAAATGGCCAATTTTTATGACAGTGATTGACAACAGGGCACAATTCAAAAGCAAAAGCTTTCCGTTAATGTGAGGACACTGAGCAACAGGGACGACCTTGGAGAGTGTTAGGGCCAGGGCCACGCTGCTGCAAAGACTCAGCCCAATAAGAACAATTTATAACATGCTCCCTGATTTAAGGTGCCAACAGGTCAGGTTCTCAGAGGCAATTCTGAAATGATTTGTCAGGCTTTATTTTTAGTAGCTGCAAAATTTTAGAATGTTTCTCTGCCAAATAAATGACAAATTGTACCACCTCTGACTGTCAAGCCTCTTCTTAAAAGCTTTATATTTTACTGCATTAAACACTTCATAACAACTACCAACCTGATCACTATTATTTTCATAGTTTAACCTCATGATCCTACTTCACTGGCATGAGAGTGCACAGCACTTGCGCGCGCGCGCACACACACACACACACACACACATGCAGGACCATTTCATGATGTCCTTCTAAAGGCTGTCACAGGAGAATGAGGGCAGCAGATAGCTCCATTACAAAAAGTACTTCTGTACGTTTATTTTTCACTGCAGAGAAAGCTATAACTTTAAAAATAGTACATAAGCTAGTCAGAATGAAAGAATGAACATGTACTAATGAAAAGAATAAATTTCTACAACACAATAAACACCTACACCCCACATTCTTTTGGACCAAATGAAAACTACATATAAATTCAAGGTAAGTATTGGTGTATTAGTGGTAGAAAAAACAAACAAACAAAAACCTTTGATGCACTTAGGAACTGTTAAACTCAAAACCTGGAAATTAAACAACAGGGCTGGGGGCTAAACAAACAGGGAATCAGTCGCTCTACCCCTTTCCCTTTGCACCGTGTGGGACTCTAAGTGACGCCGTAAGGACGGTCTCTTCGTGCGCGCCCTCAGCAGCTCGAGGGCCCGCAGGACCTCCCACAGCGTCTCCGCGCTCTTCTTCAGGCGGGCCTCCTCCTCGGCGGTCAGCTTCACCTGGATCAGGCCTGCGATCCCGTCCGCGCCCAGGACACAGGGGACACTGAGGGCCACCTCCTCGCGGATGCCGTAGAGACCCTTCACGATGGTGGACACCGGATGCACTCTCCGAAGGTCCCGCAGAACACTTTCCGCCAGGTCAGCCACGGAAAGGCCGATGGCCCAGGAGGTGTAGCCTTTCGTTTTGATGATCTCGTAGGGGCTGGCGACCACCTCCTTGTGGACATCTTTCCAGCGCTCGGGGTCCTGGTCGGTCCCTAGCTGCGCGTTCAGGTCCCTCAGCGGGACGCCCGCGACGTTGACGCCACTCCACACCGGGACGCACGAGTCCCCGTGCTCGCCCAGCACCCACCCGTGGCAGCTTTCGGCGTGGAGGCCGAGCTTCTGGCCGATCAGGAACCGGAAACGGGCGGTGTCCAAATTGCAGCCGCTTCCGATCACGTGGTTCTGGGGAATTCCGCTCAGCTTCCAGGTGACGTAAGTTAAGATATCCACCGGGTTGGAAACGATGATCACCTTGCAGTTCGGACTGTGCGTTATGATGTCAGAAATCATCAGCTTGAAGATGGCCAGGTTGCGCTGGACGAGGTCGAGGCGCGTCTCTCCCTTTTTCTGGCGCACACCCGCCGTGATGATCACCAGGCGGGAGTTGGCCGTGACTTGGTAATCTTTGCTGGAAACGATTTTGGGCATTTTCACGAAAAGACTGCCGTGTTGGAGGTCCAGCGTCTCGCCCCTCAGCTTGCTTTCGGCCACATCCACCAGGGCGAGCTCGTCACTCAGGCCGCGCAGCAGGATGCTGATGGCGCAGGCTAGGCCAACCGACCCGGATCCTATGATGGAGATCTTATTATGAGGAACGCTCTCCTTTGAGGTTAAATTCTTTATAAGCTCACCCTGGACAGTCGCCATCCTAGACACGGGGGTAACTGAGCAAGGACCCCCGAGTGGGACGCCAGCAGGCTGGCGGGGACCCGGCGCCATCCCCGCACTCAGGAAACGCGCTCTCGCAGCGCCCACTCTCCGGCTGGCCCAGCAGATGCCCACAGCCCAGCCCATGGCCATTCACTCACAAGGTGAGGGGAGAGAATGGAGGAATGCGGCACGCAAGGATTGAGGCCTGAAGGAAGGGCGCTTGTGATCCTGGCCACCCCCTCAGCCTGCTACTGCGCCTGCGTGAGGCCGTGGCCGTTAGACACCCCCTCAGCCTGCTACTGCGCCTGCGTGAGACTGTGGCCGTTAGACACCCCCTCAGCCTGCTACTGCGCCTGCGGGAGGCCGTGGCCGTTAGACACCCCCTCGAGACGGTACTGCGTCTGCGCGAGGCTGTGGCCCGTTAGCCACCCCCTGGGCATGCTACTGGGCCTGCGCGAGGCTGTGGCCATTAGACACCCCTCGGGGTGGTCCTGTGTCTGCGCGAGGCTGTGGATAGTTGACGCCTCCTCAAGCTGGCTACTGCGGCTGCACAAGGCAGGCCTAGCTTGTAAGACCTCACAATGCTTTCTACAAAATACTTCTCCTTGAATTCAAGTTTTACAAACGCCAATTCTCTTCAATATTTAATGTGTCTAATTGGCCAACTCAGATTTTGTATTTTCAGTATGCATGCCAAGTAAAAATGCTTTCCTGAAGTACCGATGAAAACAAGGTTGAATTTTCTGGACTGTGAAGTGCCGGAAGAGGAAGGGCCTGTGCAATGTCTCCCGGGTCCCCCGCACCATTTCCTTGCATACGCACAAGTGGGGATCCTTTTCCAGGTCACACCAGTTTGAGAACCTTCTGGGAAGGATTCCATCGTCTTCATGCCAGTCACGACCGTCACGACCGTGATCCCCAGCTGCGGGGAAGTCACAGGGCAACCAGGGCAAGGGGACCACCATGAGCTGGTCCAAAACTAAAACTCACAGGGAGAGGCTGTTACTTCCTTTTCACGCCAAAGGACAGTTTGTGATGGAGGGTCCTGATTAACAACTATTTCTCAGGTACAAAGGTATAGCCTCTACTAGAATGCAAATATACCTTAAATGTCCTTAAGTGGCAAACTTTAACCCATGCACAAAGATCATTGATTAAAGCAGTAAAATAAAATGTGGCTGACCCTCGAACAACGGTTTGAACTGTGCCCACTATGTGGGTTTTCCTCAGTTGACCCCCCAGTTCACACCTGCGTTGTTCAAGGGTCCGCTATATCCGCTAGGACAACAGGGCATCAGCTTGTCTTACCTTCCACTGCATTTCTCTGGTTATTCTCATGAACTTCCTTTTAAGTTTCTCAGGCCATAAAAACTTTACATCTGATGAAATATAAATCCTAATAAACCCAATAACCGACCAAAGTCCAAATAAAAATGGTACTTTCTCCCCAGTTAGTAACAGAACTATGACCACGTAAAGCTCTCCTCTCCTCCGGAGAGAGCAAGGTGCTCTTGGTACATGCAGCTAGCTCCCTCTCGGTCAGAAAAAAATTTTTTTTGTTTTAGAATACCAAATCTTGGCAAAATGAGTATTTTATATTCATTCTTCCTGCCACTGAAATGTAGTCCAAGAAGAGAGGAAAAATAAGCAAAGAAGCTGGTGAGGGGTGGGAACAGCGTGGCAATTAGCAGAGTTCCAGCAAACCTCTTCTAGTGTGACCTCCTGGCACCTGAGCAGGGACCAGAGAGCCTGTTCGAATGGCACCGTCACAATAAGCTGTGGCACAAGAAATGGTAAGAGCACCACATATATGCTTTCTCTCCACACTGTGGTTAGATTTATAGCAACCATTTCTCAAATTAAAAACTGGAAAATTTTCAACTGATCTTTACTTTTATTTAAACTGGAAAATTTTCAATTGATCTTTACTTAATGGTGGCCAGTATTTTAGAGTGATCCTTTTAAAAGACCAACTTTTGATAGCTATTGTTTCTTTTATCCCAGTTATAACTTGAAATGTTTTAACCTAATGCCTGTTCCCACCTTCCTCCTATAATGATGCCTTTGACCAGTCAAGTCTTTTCTAAGATAAGTGTTCTTGAGGATGAAATTCAAGGACATAAAGACTCTTAGCTAGATGCCTTCTTTCTATAGTAATTTTCTTTGTCGAATGTGAACCTCTTTGGAAATACAATCTCTATGAGAGCTGCCTCTTCAGTTTTCCCCCTTAACATAACTAAATCAATTTTGAGAAAAAAATAACACTCTCCAAGATAAAATACCTCAAACAAAGCAGTTTTTTTATGTACAATAAGTCTTGAGATAAGAAGGAAAGAACTACGGAAGATGAAGAAATGTACATGACCTCCACAGCAGATTTAGGTCTACTCAAAGTCGTGGGAAGCCAAATATAACCAGGCAAGCTCCCTACCCTAATGACCTTCCGTCTTAGGTGGCTCGTTATTCCTTTTGAATGGAAAACCTAACTCAAAGGATCTATTCAAAATGCAGCACAATATTCCAGCTGATGGGAGGACGATGCCACAGTACTTTTGGTTACACCACTTAGAAGCAGGAAATAAATGACTACCAAGTCTCTGGACCAAGAAGGACTACAACTAAGTCATTCTATTCCTTCCACCTTGACACCCCCATCTCCCCTGCTCTTTTTCTATCGAGGAGTCCCGTTCAAATACAGACACTCCTTGACTTACGATGGGGTTATGTCCTGATAAATGTATTATATGTGGACAATATAAGTGGACAATAGCCCGCCAAAAACGTGCTGGAACACATACATTAGTTCCAGCTGGGCAAAGTCATCTCACTGCCACTGTTCAGCATCACAAGAGAGTATTGTACTGTATAGCCATAGCCCGGGAAAAGGATCAAAATTCAAAATTTGAAGTACCATTTCTACTGAATGCATTATCACTTTAGCACCACCATAAAGTCGAACTATCCTAAGTTGCAGATTATCTATACTCCATCTTCTCCTAGCTCTTCTACAATGCCCAAGCAGAATTGACTTTTTAAAATCCTGTACCAAATAAATAAATAAAATTCTGTACCACCAAAGCACTTTGTACCTCTCTCCATGATAGGACTTATTACACACAATTAAGTGTAATCCAAACGGGATCGCCTTTTATGTACCAGCATATCCCTGTCCTCTAGAACAGAGCTTGGTCCATGCAGAGGAGCGCAGTAACCGTGTGGTAGGGAAGAATAAGTGAATAACTACAAAACTGAGTGACGTGAGGCTAGAGACTAAAGGTGAGAGATAGAAAGGCACTGAAGAAAGGAGTAGGTTAAACATGCAGGTGTCTGGGGTTTCTTAGCAAGGTTGAGGCGTAAATTTCAAATGAAGCTATTGATGAGCTGAAGATTTCTTAACTATTCTCAAAGCCGACACCTATCTTTACCAAGTTTGAACATACAAAAAATTAGGAGATTAAGAGAAAAAAATGTCTACAGTGCTAGGAACAAGTAAGTGCAATGACAGAATATTTTTAACCTTTAAAGTTATTTAAAATGTTTTGTTCTTTGGAAAACTTAAAAAAAAATCTATACACAAAACTCTCAATTTGCAAAAAAGTACTGAGAGCAGTGTTAATTAATATTACAAGCTGATCTAAAATAGCCTATAAACTCACCGGCATGTAAGTAGGGCATTATATAAACAATAATTGTAAAATTCTTTGTGATTTGACTGTCATAAAATGTAAATTGTAGTTTTCAAACAAATTAGGGGCTGTAATCCTATTGCTCATAGATACTACGTAATCCTTGTGTAGGGATCTTTACTAATCCCAGCACCTGAAAGAATTTCCTTGGCAGCCGTACTAAGAATGCTGGGGAAGGACAAAAGCAGGGCCACAAACAGAGTAAAAGTAAACTGTCAAATCAAAAAGCACCACTGGGGTCGATGTCGTTTATGGTATTCAAAGAGTATAACATGGATAGGCAAGCTCTAATCATTTCCCAAATCTCGTTTTTGTTCTTTAAAGGTATCATCGCACACATAAATTTTGATGCAGTGCAAATGAGCCCCTTGTATTAATCATAAAAAAGGAGGAAAGGGAAGTATTTTAATGTGTCACAAAACATAAAAAATTAAAATTCATCAGTATGTGTGTAAACAGCCCAAATCATAACTAAAAAGTGAGAAACTTTACCTATAGGGTTTAACTGCATAGGTATTCTATTACCCCATTTACTTTCTGCCAGTGGATTGAGTAATAGAAGTAGTACTGTAGTCCTCGGTAACAACAGCTTTATTCATCTAGAACAACTGACATGAAGAATATCTTTGTTACTTTCAATTTGAGGTAGAAACTGAAGTTACCTTTATGAACTCCCAAATGCCAAACCGATTAACTCCATGTTGTAAAGGTTAAAAATTAACCTGCCGCGAGACTGTCTAGGCCAGTGGTCGGCAAACTCATTAGTCAACAGAGCCAAATATCAACAGTACAACGATTGAAATTTCTTTTGAGAGCCAGATTTTTTAAACTTAAACTATACAGGTAGGTACATTGTTATTAACTTAATTAGGGTACTCCTAAGGCTTAGGAAGAGCCACACTCAAGGGGCCAAAGAGCCGCATGTGGCTCGCGAGCCGCAGTTTGCCGACCACTGGTCTGGGCAAAGAACAGAGTCGGCAGCAGGGGAGGAAGGAGTGCTCCGGGTGGGGATGAGCAGTACAAGGCTCAGAGGCTGGGAAGAACTGGCCCTTCGGCATGGCTAGGACTGCGTGTGACAGGCTTACGAGAGGCTCAGCCAGGCTCCCGACCGGACTGCTGACATCTGGACAGATGATCCGTGGGGACCTGTCCTGTAGGATGGTTAGCCTCTATCCACTAGATGCCAGTAGCATCCCTGCCGTTATGACAGCCAGAAACATGTCCAGACAGTGCCCAATGTCCTTCTCTTAGGAGCAGGGGGAGGCAGCCCTGTGGACATGTGACCCGCGGGGACATGAAGGACAGCAGTGAGTGGTGCAGATGCAGGTGGGAGTCGGGGGAAAGGGAAGCCCAGGACATTCCGCAGCCGTGTGGAGAGGGGCTCGCAGAGGCGAGGCAGAGGCAGAGGCAGGGAGCACAGAGATCAGGTGTGATAACCACTGGCAGGAAGCTGCTCCCAGCCATGGCTGTGGGTAGGGGAGAAGCAAGACGTGGTGACCGGTCAGACAGGACTGAGAAAGAGTGAGGTCACGAGTAGAATCCGCTTGTCTCTGTAGGCAGCCTGTGGATGACGCTGCTATGCACTGAGTGTGACCCAGGAGTAGGCTGGGAGGAAGTGACAGTTCGGTGGGACACACGTGATGCTGGGAGGACACCCAAGCATCAGTGTCCACTCAAGCAGGCCCCAAGCCAGGAGCTCAGGAGTCTGGGCAGGAGGCTGGCAGTTGTCTGCACGTGGACGAAGCCACCAGAGTGGACGGGACCCACGAAGAAGACAGAAGAGTAAAGGCAGGAATCCCAGCATATTGTGCGCAAAGGAAAGCAGCAGCACTTC
The DNA here is from genome assembly GCF_000147115.1 of Myotis lucifugus. Lineage (NCBI taxonomy): Eukaryota > Metazoa > Chordata > Mammalia > Chiroptera > Vespertilionidae > Myotis > Myotis lucifugus. Next base: position 3,031,361 of record NW_005871173.1, read on the forward strand.
AGAAGTGCGATACTGCGAAGTGAAAAACAAGAGCCAAACTAGGGTCATGAAAAATTACCAAAATAAAGAACTGTAAACACTCAGAATCTGTTAGCACCAGAAGCGAACAATGACTGATATAACTGAGTCGTCAAGACACAGCGCAATTTACACTGTGGAAAGATACACGGCACATTTTAACACCTTCTTCTTAAATTTAGAAATATTTCAGCCAGTAAAATTCAATCTGAGAGAACACTTCCATTTTCTGATACAGGGTAAATGAATAAAAATATGGGAGTATGTCAACATACATGAAACTTTTTCATAGTTTTCGATACTCGAAAGTGACTAACCAGTAACAGGTACCTTTTGAACAATGCTTAAGGGGAAAGCAGAGGCTGCAGGCACTCAGGATGCCTTAGTTAGAGACCTGTATCCCATTTTCCATGCTCAGTGTGAGAATAAGGACAAAGAAAGAGAAAACGCAAGTGAGGAGGCGGCTAGCTCTCCTCAGGTGGAACAGGCTGTGAACATTCTTGAAGTGATTGAACGGGAAGGCTTTCATAGCAAAGCTTCTCTCTCTTAGTAATTGTTGCACATTCTCACTCTATCAAATGCCTGGGGCCCTATTTTTCTTATAAAAGGAAACTGGTGGGTTTTTAAAGAGCTATCTTGGCAACAGGCCAAAACAGCTGGTGTCTCCGCCGTCCCCCAGGAAAAAAATGTACATTGGTCATTATCTCCCTTTTTAAACTGAGCAAAAGTCCCTGTGATGCAGTCTCTGTGTCACCAAATTGCTCCTGGGAGTGCTCTCACCACCGGGACGCCAAGCCCATTAGAGCGGCAGGGGAGCAGGAAGCAGGGTCGCAGAGATGTTCTTGTCACCCGGCCCGAGTTTAACTGATGCGCAGTGCCACTTCCCATTAATGGAAAGCGGCTGCAGGGAAATACTCCTGGTGCTCACGCTGTCTGAAGGCCGAGAGCTTGACAGCTGGAACTATCTCTGCGAGATCATGATGACTGTGTCTGGGCCTTCCAGTAAGTTCCATTAGGAGGAGGAAGCAAGGCTGGTCTGCTGACGTCGGTAATCGGAATAAGAAATTGGAGCTTGCTTCCTGGGGGCAGGGGCTGGTCGGATCTTTGGCAGCACTGAAATGAGATTAGGCAGGGACGCGGAGGGAAATGTTCCGCTGCCTTTCAGATTCTGCAGATGACTCAGGAGTGGCTGCCACTAAACAATCTGCAGGAGACTCAGATTAGCTTTTGGTCTTTGACCTAAACTGATGGAAGTATACAGCATGAAGTCCGTTTCCTTCTTAGATATTAGAAGCTAAACACTTTTAAGCTTCTCCATAGTTTCATTTTACATGCGGCGTTCTAGTATTCACTCTACAATGCTGCTTCATTTGAAATAATGTAAGAATAAATGTATCTAGCAAGAGATACATCAGAATGTTGGGAAAACTGAAATTAGCAAAGTCACAAGAAAGAGATTTGACTATAATTACCAAAATCCTCAAGTTAGTCATAAATAATTAGTAAGTGAGCCTAAATATTAACATCAAAAGTATGCCTAGGAGCAGCTACTAAAGAGCGCTGGAGAAAATAAATGTTATTAGCATGCATCTACTACTGTCCAAGAGGAAAGGTCTTGTGTTACTTGTCTTAAAGGATCTTTCTTAGAATAGGAAAGTTAAATGACAATTTTTTAGAGAAATATTTAAACTATGTATGTTTTACTTTTTGTTTTTTAAAGAACAAGAGACCTGGGCTTTTAGAAAGAAGCAACCTACCTCAGCAGATAAGGGGGCAAGTCTGGGGCTGGAGAGCGGGCAAGGCCCCCGTCACAGACCATTTCCATAAAAGCCTTTACAGCGGCAGGGCCTTCGGAGGGATGCAGTCAAGGAAGAAAGATGACTATCAGGTTGGCAAACATTTCAGAGTCATACACGCCACCAGTGGCAAGGGTGCCAGGAAACTTGTATGCACTGTTGATATCTTCTAAATTGTATCAAAAGCATGCACTCTGATTTAACAACAACAACTTCTGTCTTTAGGACAAATTTCTTGACCAAGAAAAATACAAAAGAGATATATGCCTATAGAGGTTCACTATGGTGTTTAATTGTGAAAAATTACAATCTAACTGCTGTTGGCAACAGACTGATTAAGTAAATTATAATACATAATATGGTACCATGTAGCCATTAAAAGTGATGGAGATTTATATACTTTACTGTGTAAAGAATTCCTATGACTAATCAGTGAAAAAAGGTTCCAGAGTAGTACCGTAAAACAACATTTATGTACGATTATGTGAATGTGCCTATAGAAGAAGGTCCGAAATAATGTTTCTACTATAACAGATGATTACAACTCAGTGAGATTTCTGGTAATTGTTTCCTTTCTTGTACTTTTCTACATTAATTCTTTTTTAAAAATATTGAATACATGTTTTTACCATAAAAAAAAGCCATTTTTGTTTTAAGAAAGATAGGTCCAAAATATATTTTTCTGTTATATATATATATATATATATACACACACACACACACACACACACACACACACAAATACCTCTTATCCCATGGTAAAAAGGGTAAACAAACCAAAAACCTCCTTTCATTTATAAGTTAAGTTAATTTTAAAATTTAAATCTCTGGACAATTTAAAGTATTTCCCAATAACTAAGAACATTTTCATTCATAGTTTTATTACTAGTTGAGGGCAACAACTATAAATTATCTGTAAATTCTAACTACACTGATTATCATGAACATGTTATACAGAAACCACAGTAAACGTTAGCAATGGGTGATTCTGACCAGTACTTTGAGACTATAACCTCACTTCAAACAAATTTAAAACATGGGTCCATGAAAGTCATAAAGCTTCCAATAGTATCCATCGGGAGTTATTTATATACCTATTGTTCTTCCTTCTAAGGGGACGAAAAAAAGATAAAAGTCTAACTATATGCTCAACTTCTTCAGAATTCCTTTCAAGTATGAATACCTACTATAATAAGAGGTAAAACAGTTAACAAATCTTTGCTCTTGAGTAACAAGCAAGTTAACTGTAGGTGGCATGGCTTTTTCTTTTGATAACTGGGGAATTACCAGTTGGTACCACTAAGGTACCAACTAGCTAAAGAGCACTGACCTCGATTCTCTAAGCGTAACAAGTCTGTCCTGGTGAAGCCATCTATCAGTGCCTGGTGGCTCTCACCGGCCTCAACGTGCCAGTCTCCTAGGACCATGAACCCATACTCAGTGTTCATTCTTTTCACAATTAAGTTACTGTGATAAAATCAATGCTGCCTCAATCATAATCCTATATAATAAAAGCCTAATATGCTAAGTGTCTAGTCATTCATTCAACCAATTAAAGCATAATATGCTAATGATATGCTAAGGATGCTCAACCACTCACTATGACATGCACTGACCACCAGAGGGCAGACAGTTGACTGGTCGACCAGTCACTATGATGTGCACTGACCACCAGAGGGTAGACGCTCTGACTGGTAGGCTAGCTTGCTGCTGGGGTCTGGCCAATGGGGACTGAGCGAGACGGGCCGGATACACCCTGGAGCCCTCCCGTAGTCCCTCCCTGGCTGGTCAACCTTCCGAGTCCTACCCTGGCCCTGATTGTGCGCCAGTGGGGTCCCTTGGCCTGGCTTGCACCCTCTCGCAATTTGGGACCCCTCGGGGATGTTGGAAAGCTGGTTTCAGCCCAATCCCACAGGCCAGGCCAAGGGACCCCACTGGTGCACAAATTCGTGCACCGGGCCTCTAGTCAGATGATAAAATACTATAATTCAAAGTAACTGCTGAACCCATACTGAGCAGTCAGTCCGTACTTGTGGCCAACGGCTGGTCAGTGGGGTGGAGGGAGGGTCCCATCTTAAATCTGGGTGCACTTATCTGCTTCAGTCTGCTGACAAAGTAGCTTCTACTAGCCCTCCTTTTCTGAAACCTCTGATTAAATGATATATCACTGTATAAAATACAAATTTATATTAACATTTGATATATTATACATATTCTATATGAAGTGATGAATAAACAAAAAAGATTTCTAAGATGCTGAAGGGCTTCACTTTAAGCATTGTCATGTTCCCTTTCAGGCCAGCAGATGTTGCTGTGACTTCAAATAGGGAATGTAAGCTGCTCTGGGTCAGCCATTAGATGGCACCCCTTTTATAAAACTGGGTTTACAGTGGAGACTTAATACAACTGAAGCAGCAACCAACAAGCATTTGACACTGGAACTGACTCTGATCTAGAGCAATCGTCTCAGTTATTTACTGAGTGCACAGACTGTTTTCCTTAGTCGCAGAAAGATGGTATTTCCCAATAAGACAGTAAATAGTGAGAAAAGTTCATCAACGGACTTTTTTGTGAGCAGCCTCACAGTTCTCATCAAAACTCTCTAAATGCAGACCTGAAATGCACCCCTTCGCTCTCCACAAGCCTCAGGGCAGAGCCATCTGGTAAGAATGTGTGTAGAAAGTTTTAAAGCCTAAGCCGTCCATAATAAGTCTATTGGGGAGTCCTGTCTTAGCACAGAGCCTGGCTCCGGGGAGGCCCACAAATGTCTTCCGAATGAACACATCAATATACACAACTGCTCTCAAAGGACGTATCCTTGACAAAGTACCAGTGGTTCACTTTTCTGTGAGACTTTTCAGTAGTAAAAATCAAACAATATGCCCAATGACGAGCATGGAGGAAGGGTGTGTCCTTGCAGCCTCTTTTTAGTTAAAGACATTAAGATGCACTTTAAAAGGATTCCAAGTACCCTTAGATTCAATAGTGCCCATCAGAAACGAGTATTTCTCCCCAAAATATTTAATTTAGGCAATAATCCTCTTATCAGTCCCATAGGACAAAGAAGTTCACATTCTAGACACTAAAATAGCACAGTCTAGCCCAGTGATGGCAAATCTATGACACGCGAACTCATTTTTTTGGTTGATTTTTCTTTGTTAAATCGCATTTAAATATATAAAATAAATATCAAAAATATAAGTCTTTGTTTTACTATGGTTGCAAATATCAAAAAATTTCTATATGTGACACGGCACCAGAGTTAAGTTAGAGTTTTTCAAAATGCTGACACGCCGAGCTCAAAAGGTTTGCCATCACTGGTCTAGCCCATAAAGTCCAAGTTCTCAAGCACATAATCTAATTTAAATAACCTAATTTTGTTGGTCTATGAAAATGTGCCAGCACAGTTACCTTAAAAATAAAGGTTAGTCAGACAAGGAGAAAAGCAACATCTGTTTGTCTACTGGTATGTTTTGAGTGAAAAATACAATAATGCCCATGTTTAGTTATTACTAAGCGAAATGTGAAAAACTCAATAGTGCCAGCACTACTACTACTACTAATCTATTACTCCAGCAATCCTCCCCTCCCATCCCCCTCTAACGGAATCACTCCCATCGGTGTGCAGACATGCTGTTAATTCTCCCAACTTAAAGATAAACACAAACTCTCTTGACCCCAACTCTCCCTTCTATGACCCCACTTTCTTTCCCTTTACAGCAAAACTCAAGACTTGCTTATATGTACTGCCTCCAATCTCTCTCCTCCATGCTCTTTGGGATCCACCCGACTCCGGCTTTACCCATCAATGACTGCCATCTGCTAACTGAGTGAACGACCACATGACTTCTCCCCAGCATACACCCCCCTGAAAGGTTTTCTTTACCTGGCATCCAAGCCACCATTCTCCTGGTTTTCTTACCTCTTCACTAGGGAACTCTCATTTGCTACTTTCCTCTTTCCCCAACCTCTAAAACTTGGGCCTGCCCAAGAGTTCCTTCCGTGGACCTCTCTACATCCACTGCCGTAGTGAGGTCATCTGGTCTTGTAGCTTTAAATACCATCTATTTAAGATACCTATTTGAGATTGATGAGTCTCAAATTTCTGTCTTCACCTTTACGTCTCCCCTGAATTCTAGCCTTTTTATCTAACTGCTTACTTGACTTTCTACTTGGCTATCGCATCTCACATGGACAAGTCCCAGACTGGGCTCCTGACTTAACCCCCAACAACATCTGCTCCTGTCACACTGATCCCCATCCATTTTCCAGTTGCTCAGGCCACAAACCGTGGAGACATCCTTGACTTCACTTTTTCTCTCACCTTTCTCACTCAATCCGTAACAAATCCTTGTTGACTCTACCTTTGAAATATATCCAGAACCTACTTGCATCAACTCCACTGCGGCCACCTGCTCCACACCACCCTCATTCCCTCCTGTCACAGACAGCGTGGTCCACAGATCTTCCTACTGGTAGTGTAATAAGACAACCTTCTGAATGTGTAGCTTCACAGCTTGGAGTCTAAATTACACACACACACACACACACACACACACACACACACAGAGGTTTTTCAGATTTTCTCCCATAATATGTAAGTGCATTAATAATTTAAATGATAATTTTACAATGCTTTAACTATTTTAGAAGAATATTTATATATAAGGATGTCAAACAGCATAGAAAGTTGTTCCAACTTAAATAATTTCACTGAACAAATAGCTAGTACCAATTTATATAGAATGAACATTTCCTATGAATTAGTCATTACTTAATTACATTTGAAGTTTCACCACCCTCAAATATTTAAATTACTTATGTCATTACTAGTAATGAGAAGTTGCCTAGTCATTATAAGAATGTAGTCACCGTGTCTGTCATCACTTCCTAAGACAGTGAACAAACTATAGTGGCTACTTACACTGTGAACTCCTAAAGCTTTCCAGACCGCGAAGCTGATCACACCAACCCCGCACCACGCACACAGGGAGCCCCAGCCCAGGGCTCGCAAGGCCAGGGAAGACCCGCTCTCCGGCAGCGCAGCGGTGGCCATGCTTCCCTGCAATGAAGACAGGAAGGTTGGGGTGAAAATCTCAGTTCAAAAAGAATATTTGGGGAATGTTCGAAATTAATGTAAAAAAAAAAAAAAGCAAACACACACAAAAATACCCCCAAAGAAATTTTAAAAATTTATATAAAACTATAACTTACTTTCCGATGTCCATGAGAATGAACGTTTCCCCAAGTTATGAGCCACCTGTTTATGCCTTTTAAATTGTATACTCATGTTATTTGCCCACAGATTTTCTTATTTGTATCTTCTCTTTATATATTAATGTTCTCCAGCCCTTATATCTGTCATATGTGCTATTCTATTTTCCCAGTTTGGTTTACTTTTCATTCCTTGTATTTTGCTTTTTAGTTTTTGTTTTTGGTCAAAGACGCATTCTGATGCTTTAAAGCTCACTAAAACTTCCCCTATCCTAACGTTAGAGCCATTTCTCTTTTCTGTCAGCTTTATTTTTAAATTGTCTCTTCTTTTCACCACTAACTTTTAAGTTCATCTGGTATTTATTTTGGTTTTGATGGGAGCTGATGACTCAAGGGAGTTTACTTCCCCAAACCTTAGCAACTGCCCCACTCTGTTGATTAATCCTTTTCCTCCCAACTTACTAGAGAATCTTTTATAGAGACAGGTTTATTTCTAAGCTATTTTTGTACCACTAATTTATCATCTATTTTTATGCCAGAATCACACAGATTTAATTATAGAAAAAAAATCTTAATATCCAGAAAGTACATCATACTCATTACTTTTTTCAAAAATTCCATTGCTGCTTTTGCCTATTGATTCTTCCAGAAAAATCCTAGAACATTGTGTCAAGATTTCTCCTATCCCCAAACAAGTAGAGAAAATGCCCATTCATTGGTATTTTCATCAGCTAATTTTCAAGCTAATTAGCTAATCTGATAAACAATAGCAAATTTGTAACATCTCATCTTCCACCTGGAAATGTATTTTCTTTAATTTGTCTTTTTCTTTTTAAAAATGATTTTCTTGATCTTGCTCAACATCATTTCTTAATACAGGCTTTTCTACACATGTATTTTGTGATTGTGAGTGTTACTGACAGCACACAGGAATTATGCTTATGCTAGGCATGTGTACCTGGCACGTGCCTAGACTCTGCAGATACTCAGTATTTGCTGACTTACACTTTTTGTGGATATGCCTTAGCCATTCTCTATGATAAAACAATCTGCTCTCATCTCCCTCCTTTCTCATGTTGCTGTAATCTCAGCATGGTTCCCCGGAGCCCACATAAATGCACAGGTTCTAACTGGCCTGAATTTGCATCCAGAAGCAGTGCCACTAACCAAATATTATTAAACTGGAGTCTGTTTAAGTGCTTTAGCCTAAATTTTATTTCAGAAACTTGAATTTAAAATTCCTTATTTCCCTGGGAAGGACAGAAATTATATATTTATATTTATACACACACACACACACACACACACACACCCATTTGTTTTAGTAAATTAAGTTAAAAGGTAACTGCATATAAAAAGAACCCTTAGTGGCATAGTAATATTCCCAGTAAAATCTTAATTTTGTCAAACTTTTAGATTAAAAAAAATAGTACATGCCATATCAGCCTCAGAAATGGGTTGTGAGGTAAGTTATTCTTAGAAATCAATCCAAACTCCACTATGAAAGCACCACTATCAGTTAGGTTTTACTAATTTCTGCCACAAGATATATTTCCACTCTGAAAATATTCTGTAATATAGGCAGAAATGACCATGAGACTCATAGAAGTAATTTGGGAAGTTCCATATACGCTCTGAGCATTCAGAAGGGGATTCAGATGCACTTTAAATGTGGTTTCTTGCATTATAGTATTCATAAGACTTAAGAATGGTTATTAGGTTATTACAGATGCACAGAAGTGGAAAGGGGTTCAACTGGTTTATGATTTTTTACATGACACGGTTCTTCTAAAGCAGCGGTTCTCAACCTGTGGGTCACGACCCCTTTGGCGGTTGAATGACCCTTTCACAGAGGTCGCCTAAGACCATCCTGCATATCAGATATTTACATGACGATTCATAACAGTAGCAACATTACAGTTATGAAGTAGCAACGAAAATAATTTTATGATTGGGTCACAACATGAGGAACTGTATTTAAAGGGCCAGAAGGTTGAGAACCACTATTAATGTAAAGCAAACATCAACTTGTGAATATTTGTTTAATCTCTCCCCTCTTCTCTCCCTCTCTCTCTTTCTCTCTCTCTCTCTTTCTCTGTCTCTCCTGAGCTAGCTTCCTGAAGGGCAGATGTTTTCTTCATTTTTGTATCTCTTTAGCTAGGTCACCCACTGTGCCCACCACATGAAAGGGCCCGAGTTGCATGTGTTGAAGCAAAAAAGTACTAGATAACCAGGGGAGGGCAGACACAGAGCAAAACATAAGAACAAGTAACTACAAGCAAATGTGAAGAAAATTTCTCATCAACTAGGTCAATGAGCTATACATGACCACGACAGTGATTGCTCAATCTTGCTCTTGGAGTAAGGATTTTCTTCCTTAAGCACGTTATAGTAATTCAACCAAAACTTCCTGAGCACCTACTGTGTGCCAGGCGCTTTTCTAGAGAGGAGGGCTGCAGCAGAGCACAAGCACCTGTGATCTCTCAGTTCAAGGAGCTGACATGTTTCCATCAATGCTAAGATACACTTTATTTCAACATCTTAACATCTCTGAGATAGAAATGCCTCTTGCAATCAGTATTATGTCAAGAGTTTAACTGACATCACTTTTTCTTTCTTAGTGATACATAAAACATTGGGGCCTCTCACAATTGACAGTGAATTACCTAGATTTAGACTAAAGTCATGTTGTGAACAGAAAATGTACTGGATGAGTTTTCAAAATCTTGTTCTGCTAAAAGTGAAGGAAGCACACATTTAAGTGCCTCCTTTTACATGAAAATAAAGACTGTTGATTAATTTGTGCACTTCTTGAAGCTATGAGGTGTACATAGGTTTACTTGTAGAAGCCTTATGAGAGGTCATTGACATTTTATTTTTCCTATGCAAAAGAGCTGCCATTTACTGGTAAACAATAACAATGCTATGAATGGATTTCAGTGTCACAAACCTTATTGAACCACTCAGGGCTTCTCTTTTTAGCCAAAGATAACGTTGTAACGAATCCAGCTAGCATTCCCGCAGCAGCAACAGTACCTAGGAAAAGCCCACCTGCCAAGAGTTTGGGGGTAGGCGTGGAGGATGGGGAGAGAGATAAAAGAAAGGAGGAAAGAAACCAGAGGTTAAAAGGATGTACACAGGTAAATTTCAGCTGCTAATGACATTACATTCAAAGTCACTTTTGAAATTCCAGAAACAATGGTTCAGCAGCTCTTGCCAAAGGTAAATGGCAGGGGCTGTGACACCTGCCTGACCTCATGACCTCTGAGGTCATTGACACATCATCTCCAAGTGCAGGGACCCTTTAGGGGACAAACCCATCTTGAGAACCTCGTGCTAAGCGCAATAAGTCAGGCAGAAAAGTCAAGGACCATATGATTTCATCCATATGTGGGACATAAAACTGAAAGCACAAATGAACAAACAAACAAAAACTCAGAGACAGACAACAGAATGGTGGTTACCAAGAGACGCAGGGAGGGGGAGCACATAATGCAATATACGGATCATGTATTATTAGAAATGTAAACTGAAATATATAATTTTATTATCCAATGTCACCCCAATAATTGCAACGAAAAGGAAAAAATGTTGGTTCTACAGAATTAAAAAAAGAAAAAGGAGGGCAGAGAGAAACTGCAAGGGCATGGGGGGATGCAGCACCAGGAACAGCTCCTGTCCCCCCCACCCCGCCACCTCCCCCGGGTCACCGCACCCCATAACCTCAGGGACAAACCCAGGCGGAGGTCCCCCAGGGCGGGTGGCAGTGGGAGTGCCCGCTGCAGCGCGGGCAGAGCCGGGGTGAGCTCGCCCCGACGCCCGCAGCTCACCACACCCCACCTTTAACCAGGAAGAGCCGGTCTTCGGCGAGTCCCGGAGCCTCCAGCCCGGAGGACCGCTCCCCAGGCTCAGGGCCCGCAGGAGCCATGTTTGTAATGAAGCCTCCACTCCCGGTCCGGCGACACCTGGGCCCGGGGGGAAGCGACAGCAGGCGGGGGAGAAAGGTTCCGCCCCACCGCCCTGTACAACCGGAATATCGGTCCCCAAACCCCCTCGGCCGCCGCCGCCCGGAGGGAAGCAGTGGGGCGGCCCGCGGGGTGCCAGCCCCGCCCCGGGGAAGGCCGGCTCCCGGGGAGGACGGCGGGCCTCCCCCACGGGGCGATCGCTGCACTTTAACGCGGTGCACGGGCAGCAGCCACCAGCACTGGCTGCAGGCGGCGGCGGGGGCCGCAGATGGCGCCGGGAGCCCGCTTCCGGCCGGGTTCGAGCCCGGCACGGGGGTGTGGCCAGCGCTAACATGGCAGATGCTAAGGAGCAGGCCTCAGCCTCTTCTCTGTCACTTTCCTGGGAAATTCCCTAACAGTCGGCACTTTCGGTGTAAGTGACAGGTTCCGTCCTGGGGGAGTCAGCCCACCAGCCCTCGGGTGGTGCGCCTCCGTCCCTAAGGTGTGGACGGCTGGTCCGGCGGAGGGGAGGGGGGGGGGTGGTGACCGGAGCTGATGGGGTGCAGGTCCCACCCCGCGGGAGAGGGGACGCTCAGCCCCGGCGGCCGCAGACAGGCCTGGTCTGCAGGCGGGGAGCGGAACCGCTGACGCTGGCGGGTTCTGTAAATGGCCATGGAGGGGAGGAGTCGCGGAAAACCTTTTCTTCCTCCAACGCAGACACAGAGCATCATCTTTTAAAATGAGTCCATCTGTCACTTCTTCATTCTGAACCAAAAGAAAAAAGTCGTGAACTTCTTGGGGAGGGGAATGGAGATCTTTATTCATTTTCCTATTCCTCGCCTCTCAGTGTATCACCTGGTCGTGCATATTTAAGTAAATATTGGATGAATGAGTAAATGAGCGCATCTTTTTTTTTTTTTTTGCATCAATTAAATGAAATTAATAGCTCAACCCCGGGCTCAGGTCCTAAACCACTGCTCAGCTATGTGAATGTGGTTGGGTTATTTAGGCTCTGTATTCCTCAGTTTCCTCATCTGTAAAATACACTGATAGTACCTACCTCACAGGGTTGCTGAGATTAACTTGCTCAACTCACTTAACTATAAGTGGCAGAGCCAGGATTCAAGAGCAGCTCTGTTAGAGTCCTGGCCCCTGCCCAGTGGTCCTCAAGCTGCATCTTGATCATTGGAATCGCCTGGAAAGGCTGGTTGACCATAGAGGGTGGGGCCTCACTCCCAGAATCTTTGATTCAGTTGGGTTAGGGTGGGGCCTGAGAACTCCCCTGTCTAGTAAGTTGCCAGTGATGCCCAGGCTGCTGAGTCCAGTTGGATGACTTCTCTCGGCGGCATTCTTACAGGGTACACCTCTTAGAATCCACTGTAGCACTCGGAGAGGAAATGCGCAGCCTCCTCCACTCGCCCTGTCTATGCCGTCTCCCCAGAAAGCACGGAAACTTGTTATTTTAAGGATTTTATTGCTATTTACTGAAAGGAACAGAAGAGCGATGATAACATCTTTAAATCTCCGGAGAGTGCAGCATCCTGTACTCTACAGCCTGTCTCTATTTTGAGACAGTAACTACAAACCCTGCTTTTATTCTCGGGGATGCAGCCCACAAATTTCTACCTTCCTTCTAACTCCCCAAAGTAAAGGACAATTTTACTCCTTCCTGCTTTCCCGGAATACAGAGGGTGGAGGAGGCAATTAGAGCAAACCTATGGGTCATCTCTGCCTTAGGTGAGCAATTTGCATTTTGAAGATCCTCCTCAGATGCGAGCAGGAGGGGCTGAGAGCTCCTTGGACAGGGCGCGTAGTGGGAAATTATAACCCCATTCCTCACTTGCCCCAGACTCCTGACACTTGCTGTGTCCCAGGTTCTGGGGGATGGCGATTCCAGGGCCTGGAAAACCTGTGAGGCACAAGGACGGGGAGTGCCTGGCCCTGAGATTAGAACCACATTCCAGACATCCCACATTAGGATGCTTAAAGAAAACATTTTAAAGACGTTACCCCAGGTCTCATATTTCTACAGTGCACACAGTAGGTACATCGGGTGCCATGTGATGATCTGGCCTGCTTTAGGAGCCCCCAAATCCCACGGAGACTGGTTTCTATAGCAAAGTACGCTACAAGCTCCAAACAGGTGACTTGGGAACATGTGGAGCACAGCCTCTACAAGTCAGGGCCGCTGGTTCTGAAACAGTAGCACAAGCATTTCCAAGCATGGAAACCAGTGCTCAGAAAGTTGTGGAACTTCGGTGCTCCATGCAATTTGAGTAGGACTGTCGTTTCAGTGGAAGCATGACCCCCTGTTAGGAAAATGTAATAGAAATTTCTTGCAAGCCAAGGGGGCTGCTGGGAAAGCAAGTTTCTCTGAGACAGACCATGGGGCTATTTTGGTGTTTAGTCAGCTGAAGTCCACACCAGCGATGCATCTGACTACATTCTTATTTCCAACAGTAGAGGCCCAGTGCACGAAATTCGTGCACGGGGATGGGGGAGTCCCTCAGCCCAGCCTGCACCCTCTCCAATCTGGGACCCCTCGGGGGATGTCCGACTGCTGGTTTAGGCCCAATCCTGCTGGCTCCTAACCACTCACCTGCCTGCCTGCCTGATTGCTCCTAACCCCTCTGCCTGCCTGCCTGATCACCCCTAACCGCTCTCCCCTGCCGGCCTGATCGCCCCTAACCACCTCTGCCTCAGCCCCCGCCATCATGGCTTTGTCTGGAAGGATGTCTGAAAAATGTCTGGTCTATCTGGTCTAATTAGCATATTATCCTTTTATTAGTATAGATAGTGCAGATTTTATTTCAATTTTGACAGCTAGAAACCTGCTAGTTCAAGTTCCTATAATTTAAAAAAAATATTTTTGTTGATTTCAGAGAGGAAGGGAGAGGCAGAGAGAGATAGAAGCATCAATGATGAGAATCATCGATCAGCTGTCTCCTACACGGCCCTCTGTGACCTCCTGTTCACAGGTCGATGCTCAACCACTGAGCAATACCAGCTGGGCAGAATTTGAGTAGTCCTCAGCTAGCTAATTCCAAACACTGATGGACTTTTCTTCCACCTATTTTTAAAACATTTTTTGAAGCTTCAGTTTCTCTCTGCTTAAATGATGAGGCTGAATTATTTTTAAAATCTGACAAGAGTCACACACATACTGGTCATTCTTCTCCCTGCTGCTTGATACAAAATAGTTATCAAAAATAAAGTGCAGAGACCTTTCCAAGTTATTGACTAATTAAGTGTGTGCATAGAAGAAAAGACCTACCAGACTTTACATTGAATTATGAACAAAAAAATAGGTATAATTTTGATTGGTTGTAAGAAAGGACACTGGGCTGGCCGAGAACCCACGCGGAATTTGCATCTTCAGTTTGCCTCTTGAATTCTTGCCAATGGTTTCTCTGGGTTCCCTGAGTTAGAGCTGCTTCGATGTGCGCTACAATCAATACAGTGCAACATAAATGGGAAGCATGTAATAATTCCTCCTCAGTGAGTCTCATTACTCACTTCAGCATCGCATTACTTATCTCTTAGAACTGCATGGTAGAACTGTCCCAGGTGGAATAATAGAAGTCTGTCTTCATCACAGTAAATGGGAGTTGCCATTATAGCCTCCTTCCGTTCCATTTTTCTTTATTGTAGAGCGTACCTTTCCTACCTCTTCCTCTGCTATCATTGAATCATTACTGTTAATGATAAAGCAGAAATCTCTTTGAAAGCTGTTGTATTTCATAAGCCACTAGATATTTTCTTATAAGAGAGGGATGCATATAATTTTCTTTATATTCCTCTGTCTTCTTTTGAACAACAAATATGATTTCATATGTTGGAGCATTTTGTAAATTGTCAAGTATTTTGACAATATAAAGCATTATTATGTTTAGTCCCATGTGTATCCCAGTCATAGAAAGACCCTCTATCATTGCCAAAAGTAAAATATATTTCTACTTATGCATTACCATCTTGCCAGGATTTCATATGCAGGCACATATGTTTCACTCACATTTCCTAGTGAGATTCACAATATTGGCCTCTGTGTCCTTCATGTTTATTATGTTTATTGTGTGTTTATTTTTATTATCTTCTATTCTGGTGTATTAAAATTATAAACTTCAAAATGACTAAAAAACAGCACATGACTAATAATATGTCTGATGAATGAGTGACGACATAAACTAATGAAACCTTTCATGACCAAATACTGTGTTTAGACTGACTTAAGTTTTCATTCACTCAGCAGGTGTTAACTGAGCACCTATTACGGTCTTGGGCATTAAATTTCGTGTGGTTGATGTAAAGAGGCACAGCCCTCGGCTTCTTGTGCTTATCATTCTTTTCTAAGTGAGAATTTTATCAAAGCATTTTATTTCAACCTTGGTGGCCAATATTCTTTGTAACTGTATTCCTTCTACTTTCTGCACTAATCAGTGAAATATGAATGAAAGCAACATTTCTATTTCTTTCTGATGAAATCTGCAGTGCTTCAGGTCACCCCTCTGAATATCAGTTGTTACCGTCCGTGAAGGTAAAGAGGGCCCAGGAGGTCGGTCTGAGTCTGTGCGGAACCGGGACTGGTGGGTCCCAGAATTCAGAGGGGCATGTGGGCAGGGGTTAGTTCCCAGAAGGAGCTCAGCAACTGTGTCTCCAGCAAATGACTCTGTAGCAAGTAGGCTTGTTCTGGGAGACAAAGCACATGCCTAGGGTTCATGGCAAAAGAGGTCTGCAGTCCAGGTGGTCTAGTTGTGAGATGAATATAAGGATTTCTAAACAGGTTCCTTAGCATCACGGGATCCAGGGCAGGGGCGGGAGTTCCTTCAGGCAGGAAAGCTGGCATCAGCAAGAGATTCATCCATAGAAAACAGCACCCAACCCTGCGTAGAGTTGAAGATTCAGAGATGGTAACTGGGCATTGCAAGACACAAACCCGGTTAAAATAGGGAGGGGGCTAACATGAGACCACGGTCAGGAGCCCAGTTCTCAGACCCAGAACACTGTGGTGCTGAGTCAGCCAGGCGGGTTGGGAGGCCCAAGGTCTGTAGACAGAACCTGATTTGGGTCAGGATGAAGGCTGGCTCTGCAGGTGGGAATCGGTTCAGCCCTGCAGGGGCTGGGGCTGGATGAGAGGGAGGGAAGCAGGAGGGACCCTGCCTTTGGTTGTGTAACTTCACTTGCAGGAGGGCCTCCGTCTGGGGGACGGGCGGGGCTGGAAGCCAGCCTGCACGCTGCTCACTGAGCCCCATGTCCCCTGCGGGGCTGCCACTGCCCCCCAGAAGGGTCACCTTTTCTGGCTCACAAAGAAGGCAGCACGTGGGCAGCACTGGCTTTGGAAACCTGACATTGACAACTTGATATTCAGAGGTTAGAAACCAATTTGAGATATCCCAGCTGATAAGAGTGTCTGTACCTCAGTGTGTTAAAGCAGAAAAAAAAAAAAATCTTGAGAAAAATATAAAGCTTCCAGGCTGGGGTCTCAGAAACCCTTGTATCGTAAATGAAGTGCGTATAGATTCCAAGTGCCTTTGGAATTCAGAGAATACAGCAGAAACGCGCTTCTGAGAGTGCTAACATGCTCAGATTACCTGAACTGACTTTATGTAAAGATATACACACACATCTACACTAATAAAAGAGAAACATGCAAATTGGTGTCACTCCACTACGCCCACCAGCCAATCAGATGAGTATGCAAATTAACCCAACAAAGATGGCGGTTAATTTACATATGCAGACAAGGAGCGAAGACTTAAGACTGAAGACTGAAGATTGAAGACTGAAGAGGCTTGGCTTCTCCGCTGCAGCTGGACCAATGGCCTGGGTCCCGGGTGCCGGAGGAAAACTGATGCCGGCAGCCAGGGGAAGGAAGGCCTATTGTGCGAATCTTCGTGCAACGGGCTTCTAGTATTATATATACATATACATATATACACATTTATATTTTTATATATATAAATATGAATATAGATAGATTAGATATAGATATAGATATAGATATATTAGAGGCCTAGTGCATGAAATTCAGGTAAGGTCCCTAGGCCTGGCCGGCCATCAGGGCCAATTGGGGCCTTCCTTCCTTCTGGGGCCTTCCTTCCTTCCCCTGGCTGCCAGTTGCTGGCCAGGGCCTTCCTTCATTCCATACCACCCCCTGATGGTCAGCGCACATCATAACGAGCAGTCAAACTCCTGGTGGGTAGAACTCCTGATGGGACAATTTTTGCATATTAGCCTTTTATTATATAGGTGATATATATATCACCTTTGGACAGTATTTTATAATTTTGGCTCGCCAACTATTGCGCTCCACATGATAAAAGAAATGTCTACAGTTACTTCTCGCTGGGCAGTCTATTTCCATCTTAGTCACAAATTTAACTGAGATTTGACCCCTTTGATTTACTCTCATGTATAAAAGGACTAACCTCTTAGAACATGATTATATAGCACGGTAAAATATTTCAGTGTATAGTAAATTACATGCCATTTAAAAGATAGTCTCATTTATTTAGGTCAACTGTACAGGGCCCGATGCCCTTTTTAAAACATTCAAAGCACTTGATGGATTCATTGCTGAGCGCTCTATAAATAAATACGACCTCAAATTGCAGACAATGAAAGTGTGCTGGGGATACATCAAAGCTACCACCATTAACGATGCCTCCCTCTTTCAAGGTGATTCAAAGAGCCAACATCTAGGTCCCAGCCCTGCCAGTAAGGGCGCATGATGGTCTCCATGTCTCTTGATATGGGCTTTACTTTTCTCCTCTGTAAAATGAGGGGAGCATTGCATAGATCAGCACTCTTCAAAGCGCTTCATGGCATGCCAGTTCCAGAAGCTGTTAGGCATTACTCAGAGGGGGAAGGGAGGATGGTTTTGTGATCAAATAAGTTTGACAAACAAAACATAGCATGTTTCTTTGCTTCCGGGCTTCTCAAAGTCTTCATGGGGAGGACACAGTGAACAATGAATCTGTGAGTTATTGGCCCGTGGTATCCTTTGGCAGCATCTTGTAGACTGGAGTTTGAGAAATACTGAGCTAGCTGGTCACTAGGGTTCCTTCTACTCCTCGTCTATGATCCAGCTAACTTTGGAGAAACAAGGCTATTCTGTTGGAGGACAGACAGCGCGGCCTCTCCTTCCTCTTCCAGCTCAAGGTCAGATCTGAAATGTAATGTCTTCACTACGCCATTCGTCTGAACCCTAAGGTGGTTGAAAGAGCAAAGACCAGATTTCACTCGGGGATGGAGGTTTTAATTCTACTTAAGCCAAAAATAACATCTCAATTTCCCATGTCAAATTTAGAGCTATTCTTCACATTCTAAGAAAGAAAAAAGAGAGCTATTTGTTGGGGGGGTGGAGGGAGAGAAGGGGGAGGAAGCCAAAATGGTCATGAATAATCTACTTCATTCCAATCAATTAGAAGAAAAATGCAGTCCCCAAAGCACATTCTGAATTAGTATAGTTGAGAAACCAAAATAGACTGACTTACAGTAGAATTAGACTTACTATTTCAAGCCCTGCTCTTTATTTATCCTTATTTGGTGGCTTTTCACAGAGTTGCATGACTGTGGAAATGGAGGTGACCTTGAGAGGTCATGTAGCGGATCATCTTGTATCCACGAAGGATTGCACTGAAATTCTCCCAAGTACAGATTCAGCAGCAGGTCCATCTTGACTCCTGATCGTAGAACAACCAGTTGGTTTGGGCACATTCTATCTTACGCATATTTTCTCTGAAAGGAATCCCAAGTGCTGTGGTAATGGGAGCAGTATGTACTGGAGAAAGTCAAGGATGTGATGCGTGCCAATCACATGCTCTATTCTGAGGAGGGTGGCCACACACAGTTCCACCTGCTGAGTGTCCGAAGAGGAGCAGATTGTTCCTAAACCAGAGGGGGAGGTTGTGCAGAAGAAAAAGATATCCCAGAAGAAACTAAAAACAAACAAACAAACAAAAAAACCCAAAAACTTATGGCAGGGGAGTAAATTCAGCATAAGATAAATGCTAATAAAAGTTTTGTGTGTTTTTTTTAAAGAATGGTCAAGAAATTTTTTACAAAGCAGTATCCCGAGTGGGGACCTGCCCTGTGACGTTGGAATGCATGCTAACCCACATGCAAGTGCCCGCCACAGCACAGAGTAACTAACGAGATCCGGGCAGCAGGATAGTAAGCCCCCAAATGGACTTTCATGTAGCCACTAGCTTAGTAAACAATTACGATTTTTCAGGTCAGTGGAGAAAGCAAAAAATGATTTTGGGGCAACTGGCCAATTATCTGGAAAAAAAGTTTGCATTCTACGTCATGTTACAATGAAACCATAAAAGCGATGGAAAAAATACAGATGACTATCAGAACGTATCATTGAGTTGGGGAAGAACTTTTTAAGCATGAAACCAAAGGAATAAATAAATATGCACTGCTTTGACGATATAAATCTTAAAGCTGCTCTATGGCAGACAGTGTAAATTTACACAATTAATTTCATCTTTCCTTCGCCCTGGCCTGCCCCTCACTTGCTGCGGGGGGGAGTGGCCATGTGACCAGTTCTGGCCAATGGAAATGAGAAAGTCTGTGGTGTTGTCTCTTTCTCCACCTTCCTCCTTCTCCAGTAATGCAGACTCGATGGCTAGTGCTGCAGCGGCCATTTAGTGACCATAAGATGAGACACGAGAGAAAACCAACAGAGGGCAGCGATGTAAGCCCTCATTCTGTGCAGCCTCTGAACCAGTTCCTGCTACTGCCTCTCTAATGGTTTGTTATGTGAGATAAATCCTATTTGTTTAAGTCAGTGGAGTTGGGTTTCTGTTACATAAAAGTCACATTCATTTCTAACTGAGCCTGAGCTTAAGGCAAAACACCATATTTTAATAAAAGGCAGATAATAAACAGGGAAAGATATTTGCAATGTATGTCACAAAAATTAAATTCTTATTAATATAAAGACCTCTACAATAAATAAGAGACAGATACTCCAATAAAAATGGCAAAGAATATACACAGGGAGATTAAAAGAAAGAAATTTAAGTGACCAATAAATTGATGAAAAAAAGTTTAGCTTCACTAGTAATCAAAATTATCAATGGAAATAAACCTCATGATTTATCAACTATAAAAATTGGCAAGTGCTGGGGCAATGCTATTTTCTGGAAAGCAATCTGACAGAATGTCTCAGGAGTCTTGGAAGGCGCATGCCCTTTGGAAATCTGTACCGTGAAATGGCTAATGAAGTGCAAAGATTTGCGGCAAGAATGTCTCTTGCAGCGCTGTTGGTAATTGCAAAATTATGAAAATGGAAGAAATGGGCAATAATGGAGTTCTGCTTAAATAAATTATAGGATTGCTCCACCTAAAAAAAAATGTATCCATTAGCATGCTATAGCAGGGGCATTTTTTTTTTACATGCAAAGATGTTTATTATTCATTATTAAGTGAAGAACAAGCTGAAAAAAAACCTCAGTAAGGATAACACATTTCTATTTTTGTTACTATGTACATTTATGTACTTAAGTGTATGAGAAATGGCATAGGAGAGAATAAATCTAGGCATTAACGTCATCCCTGGGCCCAGTTTTCTGACGATTTCTGTAATAAACATGCATTACTTTTGAAATAAGAAAATTACCATTATAAAAATATGTCTTGGTGAGCACAGAGTAGAATGGAGGGATTAGAGGAATTGCTTATTTAATGGGGTCTGGATGAGCGGTGTCTCTCACTATGAGGGTATCAGAACCTCCGCATACTCAGGCTGTTCCTCCGCATGGTGCTCCTCGGAGCACAATTGACGTCCGCTGGGATCTCCTTTAGTTGCCTCTTGGACTAACATGGTTTTGCTTTCCAGCGGTTCTCAACCTGTGGGTCGCGACCCCTTTGGGGGTTGAACGACCCTTTCACAGGGGTCGCCTAAGACCATCGGAAAACACATATATAATTATATATTGTTTTTGTGATGAATCCCTATGCTTTAATTATGTTCAATTTGTAACAATGAAATTGGGGGTCACCACAACATGAGGAACCGTATTAAAGGGTCGCGGCATTAGGAAGGTTGAGAATCACTGGGTTAGACAGTTTAATATATTTAACCAAGCTAAAGCCAACCTTATAGTTCCAAGGGTCCTTGTGCTTTTTAAAGTGGCTTTGTCTCTCTCGGTTCTGATCAGTACAAGTGCCTTAAAGTTGAACTCTTTGAGAGTAACCTTATATCCCTGATTTCCAAGATTGGTGGGTGTTGGGATGAAGACATGCCTCGTGGAAGGCACTAGATATTGGCTGAGGGGTGCGTGTGGGAGTCCTGTGGAAGATAATTAGCATTTTGCGTTAAGGGAGGAAGCAGTGAGAAGGCAACGAGCAACAACAGATGATCTTTGGAGAGCTTGGTTCTGCAAATTCCTGTAGCTTTAAACTTCCTCTTTTTCATATTTCTTAATACATCAAGCCACGAGTAAGGATTGGATTTCCTTTACAGCCTCACTTCCAAGTAATACTAAAAATGACTATTTCCCTGGAGGCGTTATCATCATGACCTTGCAAAAGCCACATGTGCCCGTTGGAAACTCTCCAGGGTTTCTTTTTTCATGATGGAAAAATGTTTTATTGAACTAAGAGCATGACTGATAGGGAGGCAGGTTGCATGGAAAAAGATGGAAATTTATTATAAGCACATCTGTCAACCAGGGGCCCCGCAGGAAACAGACAATGCCTCAGGTGGTTCAACAGAAGGTTGTTTCGTGGAGGGACTCTTTACAGGGTTAGGGGACCTATGAGAGAGGTCAGGGCACCCAAAGGCTGCAGCGGTGGGCAATCCTGGGCCCGAAGAGAAACGGGGTCCCAGGGAGATCTGGAGTCAGGCGGAAGACCTCTCTGTGGCAGGAGGTGTAGCCTATAAGGATTTCACTCCCTGACTCGGGCCCCGAAGCAGGACGGGAACAGAGAGACTGCCCTGTCCCTGCACTCCCAGGTGCTCCGGTGCCTCCAATTGGCCAAATCCTAACCGAAGTCAGCTGAAAGGGAGCTCTCGGGAGCACAGAGAAGAGCAGGGAGGGCGAGGAACAGAGCTGGGCGCCAAGTGGAGAATGACCAGCTCACTCCCTGGAGCAATGTTTTGCTCTTTGAAAGGTGATAATATATGAGGACAATTTTGACACTGGCTAGCTATGCTGCCGCAAGTTTCAGCTGTGAATGGTTTCAGGAATGTATCATTTTCAAGAGACTTTTTTAAAAAAAGTCTCAGGCCCAGTGAAATTTTAGAAAAATATACTGTTATAGACTGAATGTTTGTGTATCCACCAAATTCATATGTTGGAGCCCTGCCTCTCAATGTGATAGCATTGGGAGATGAAGACTTTGGGAGATAATTATGGTTAGATGAGGTCATGATGATGGGGCCCTCAAGATGGGATTAGTGACCTTGTAAGAAAATGAAGAGGCTGGCTCTTGTTCTCTCTCTCCACCACTTGAGGGCACAGTGAGAGGGTAACTGTCTGCAAGCCAGGAAGAGAGCCCTCACCAGACCCCGACCATGCTGGCACCTTGATCTCAGTCTTCCAGCCTTTTAGCTTCCAGACAATAAAATAAATTTCTATTGTTTAAGCCCCCCCAGTCTGTGGCATTCTATTATGCCAGCCAAGCTAACTAGTCATGTACCTAAAATTAAAAATGCATATATTGAAGACTGTACTGTCATTTATCAAGCACATGCTCATTGTCAGGCACAGTGCCACCTGCTTCACCTCCATGAGCTCATTTAATCCCCACAGCTGTGGGGTAGGTGCTATTACCCCATTTGACACAGGAGGAAATCGTTGTCCGTAGAATTATTAGTCGTCTCCTGCTCCAGGTCACACAGCCAGTAGGTCAAAGGGCTTCTATCTCTGGGGGGCAGACAGTTGAAACTGGCAGCAGGTGCTGCCTCAAACTGGGCTGTATGTGCAAATGCCCTGGGTGGAAAGGGTAGCTGTTGGGGTGCTCAGCCCCAGGAGGACTGTGGATCTGAGAGACATCTGGGGGAGCCATTATGCTCATTTACTGTCTGGTTTCCCTCGCTGGGATGATGGGAGGCACTTGGTAGGTCTTGTTATCACTATACCCACACTCCCTGGCCTACAGGATGTGCTCAATAATGTTGGTGAAGTGAATACACGACTGGCATCTGATATGATGGATGTTTGTAACTTCCACTCTTTCAGCCAATCACTTTGTGGGAAGCGCACCTCACGGTTTCCCACGCGGTTTGCAGGTGTGTTTGATCACAGAGAGCGGTTGCTTCTGGTCTGGATGACTCAGGTCAGCAGCCCCTAGAGAAGGCTCCGCAGGGCGCTGTGTAGGGACACGGCAGAACCAGCACTATGGCAGAGCCGGACAGCGACCTGGCACCTGCAGAACCAATCGGAATGGCAGGTGTGTAAGAACTGTGGCCGGCCTTACAGGAAGATGGAAAGGATTCAGTTACCTGCGGGTAGTGAGGGACTAGAGAAAGTTAACTGAAACCTCAGTGGGGATGCAGTTTCCGCCATGCCTGGCCAGGCAGGAACGCCGAAGGAAGCTTTGGAAGATTCGGTCATGTTATCACTTGAATCCAGGCATCTTCAAGATCAACACCTTCCTCAAGGTGAGGACCTGGAGTCCCCTGCTGTCCAAGGTCAAGAAGGGCTCAGCGGGCCGTCCCTGGTGCAGGTAGGATCCCGGGCAAATGCAGGCTCACACAGATGGGTCTCCTCCAGGACTTGGCTGCCTGGCCAGTGAGTGATTCTAACACCTGGGAAGACAACCCCGGTTTTTTGGGGGTGATGAAATTATTCCCTCAGTGGATGAACTGTGTGTTGAGTCCCAGGAAAGTTTAGAATTAAGCCTGGAGATAGAAGTGAATTAACCCTTAATACTCAGCCTTTTATGTAGTTCAGGAATACATTAGAAATCATTGGCAAATCTGGGTGTACTTGGATTTTCCTGTTTGTAATAGAATTGAATGTATCAGAACAAAAACAGACTAGCCTTGTGATTCCAATTTAAAATGTGTAATTAAGTAAATGATTTTAGACTTGTGATCTAAATTAAATGCAAAAGTCTGATTAAATTTGTAAACAAATTGGAATATTTAAGTGAACTCGAGAGTCACAGTATTTAGAGTTTAATTTCTTAGACTTATTACAGTTATTTAAGAACTTGGAAAGGCTTTGCTGCTTAGGATAGGCCTTTGAAGTAATTCAAAAGAAAAGTGGATATATTACACTTATGACTGCAGTTTTACAATTGGAGGGAATTTAATTAACCAAGATGCAAATGGCAGTGATTGTTTAAGGGCGTTTAGTTTATTCAACTTGATGTAATTGGTCATTAATGAAAGAAAAAGTATAATTATTCTTGTTTTACTGTCTGAATAAGTAGACTAAGAGTTGTAATTTGAACTTGGAGGCACGAGGAAACACAGTTTGTAATCTGGCCTGCCTTCCGCCTCCCCAGCTCCCTAAAGCTTTCGCCCGGGACACGCAGGGGTCCCTGTGGCTGAATGAGACTAGTGGAGGGGCTGCCCCTGTGACCTTGGGGGTAAGCAGTGAGACATGTCTTTTGTTAGTTTTGGGAAATAGTTTCTGCCCCGTTCTTTCTCTTCTTCTGTAATGTTAATTACACACGTATAATCATTTTTCACCATGTCCGATGTAGCTCTCACTCTTTTCTCCATTTTCATTTTCCTCCGTTCTTCAATTTAGATTTTTTAAGTAATGTCTCTTCCACTTTGCTAATGCTCTCTTGTGCTTTTGATCCATCATTAAATCTAGTTTTTGAATTCTCAATTCAGTTATTACGTTTTTCAGTTCTAGAATTGCTATTTAATAATACTTTTGTAATAGACTCCAGTTCTTGGTGAAATTCTCCATTCAAGGTGGGGCAAAAGGGGGTTTACAGTTATGAGTAGCCAAAACACAGAGTTTGTTCTTGCATTATTAATAATTAATTATTGTATTTCCCCCCCATACAAACAACTGTAAGCCTACGTTTGCCCCACCTGGTATTTTAATCAATTTCCATGACCATTTCCAGCACACTTAAAGTCGGAGTTTCCGAACCTTAATGCCTGGATCACGTGTGTTTTTTCTTTCTATTGTCTTGGCTTTTTCTCTCTCTTGAATTTTGGTCCTTGGTCATATCTTCTGTCACGTCTGGTCATTTGGACTGAATGATGGACATTGTGTATAATAACTTATAGAGTCTGGAGCAGGGGTGGGCAAACTTTTTGACTCGAGGGCCACAATGGGTTCTTAAACTGGACCGGAGGGCCGGAACAAAAGCATGGATGGAGTGTTTGTGTGAACTAATATAAATTCAAAGTAAACATCATTACATAAAAGGGTACGGTCTTTTTTTTTTTTTAGTTTTATTCATTTCAAACGGGCCGGATCCGGCCCGCGGGCCGTAGTTTGCCCACAGCTGGTCTAGAGGATGATTACCATCCTACAGAGGGGGTTTAATTTTATTTTGACAAGAAGATCACTTTGACCCACTGAGGAACTGAGCAGATGGGAGCTGAGTTTAGGTTGCATGAGGGCTGTTCACCTGAGTTACCCCACCCTCACTCCCAGGTGTGGCCCTTCGGCGCTCTCAGTTGAAAGTTTGGGGTGTGTACCAGCAGTTCTCTTTTTTGGAGGGCCCTGAACTCCATGTTTTGTCTTCCCAGCACCGAGACCATTGAAATCTCCCGTGACCCATTTAGTCTGAGAAGCTTTCTGTTGTGCGGTTGCTTGGTTTCTACCTGTTGGACTGTCTGCTTAGTTTAAAAATAGTTCAATGCCTTGGGCGGGGGGGAATTGCACGGGGAAGTGGGGCTCATGCCTCCAGGATGCTGGCTCTTCAAATTCTTTCAGTTTGACAGCCCAGAGGTCTACTTTTCATCTCCTTAGACCAGTGAGGCTCCTGCAGCACTGACTATTTATGTCTGTCTTTTTCTCTGTCTCCATCTCTGTCTCTATATCTATTTCTATCTCTATCTGAACTATCTGGCTCACCTCACTGCATTTTCTTTCTCTCCAGGATCTTGAGCCCTTAAGTCCTGGCTGCGTTGGTTACGCATTGTTTTAATAGCTTTTGTATTTGGAGGGGCTGTTTTTATAGCTCTTTTTGTGGGAGAGTTAGTCTGATACAGGTATTCATACACAGGTGGTAGCAGACGTTTCCCATTCTTTAATGTTTAAAGAAGAGGCTTATGTTGTCAGAAATGTGCACTCTGCAGGGCGAACCCTCCTTCCCTCCCGCGCCAGCGGGAAGGCTTCCCGGGATGCTATGTGTCTTCTGGGTCTCACTGCCTCATTTGACATTTGACCTCATGCAGATTTGGAGAGTCTGACAATTTGGTCACAGCTTCTGTAACTTTCCACTGGTCCCCGAGGACCTGAAGTTCCTCAAACTGATCTCGGGGGAACAGAATGGCTTTCGGCGGCTGCGTAGCGGCTGGGAGTGTGGCTATGGCAGCACTAGCTGATTCCCCAATGGGCAGGATTAGCGTTGAAGAATCCACTCGGGTGAAATATGTGTTTGTGTCATCCAAAGCTCCACAAGGGAAAGCAGCTTAGATACAGAAGGCCCTGCTCAGAAATGGCCGTCGCCACGCCTAGGGAAACGGTTTCCATTGGAAACAATAATGAAATAGCATTGTTTTGAAACTGGGAAGAAGTGGCCCTTGAGGTGTCCAGATTTAAACTAATAACAATCACAGAGGAAATGTGTGAAGACCCGGCTGCTCTGGTTTTCCCAGCGCCCCTTGCTGCATTCTTCGGGTACATGACTGGGACCAGGTTGCAAGGAAGGTTGTGAGTGGTCCCTCACTTGTTGTGATGGTCCAGCCTGCTCCAGGATAGTTAGTTGAAATCATTTTAGTATCTTATTTTTTATCGTAATTCTAGAGGTAAGGTGTTTTTTTTTTCATTTATATAATCTAAACCAGTGATGGAGAACCTTTTGAGCTTGGTGTGCCAGCATTTTGAAAAACCCTAACTTAACTCTGGTGTCGTGTCACATATAGAAATTTTTTGATATTTGCAACCATAGTAAAACAAAGACTTATATTTTTGATATTTATTTTATACATTTAAATGCCATTTAACAAAGAAAAATCAACCAAAAAAATGAGTTCGCGTGTCACCTCTGACACGCGTGTCATAGGTTCGCCATCACTTATCTAAACTGTTCTTAAAACTAAACTTCCCTTCTGAATGAGGATGTAGTTCCTCATATCCTACATGTGTTTGAATGAGGATTTGAAGATCTTAAGCCTTTTCTACAAGTCAAACATGTGAAAATCTGGGTCTATTGAGAGTTTTTTTTTTCTTAAGTTGTTACGGTTTCTTTCAGCCAGCTGCTATCAACAGACTATCACAGCGTTCCTTCTCACAGCTAATAGTTCGTCTCTGATAAGAGCAAATGACTCTTTGGAATTTTTCCTCAATATCTTTGGCTTGTTTTCTAGAGCTGTCCAGAGATTGCTCACTGCTTACAGACCTTTCTCAACATGTCCCCTTTCTCGGACTCATGTATTCAGGTTTCGGAATTACAGACTTCTGATGGTGAGCAAGCGACAGTGTTTTTAATCATTTAAAAACTGATCTACTTGAACAACTCCTTTCTGCTTTCTGGTAAAGCAACTCAGCCAACCAGAGACAGATTTGGAGGACACAGTGTCAGGTGGGTGCCAGGAAGTGCTGGGAAGACACCCAGCCAAATGCCCAGGGCAGAGCAGGTGTGAAATTGACCATTTAACCTCTCCATCATCCAATGTTAAAGAGACAGAGAACTTTAGAATTTCGTAACAGACAACCATTACCGGTGAATTCAGACAACACCTCCACCCTGGGGCAGAGCTGTGCCTAGAATTGCCTCCAGGGTGGATTCTGGTTGCCTCAGACAATGCCCCTCCTGGAAGCGGTTGGCACAGCACTCAGAGGTCCCTGTCGAAGGAGAGTGGCTCTTGTCTTTCACTGAAGTCACTGTGACCGGGTTATCCTTGCCCCGCGGTTTAGCAATGACAGCCCGCGTTGGCGTCCGAGCCTCTGAGCATGCCCAGCTCTGCCTGCTATTGCCAGGGAATTTCAGTGTCCGGAAGGAAATGAGAGATGATGGGAACAAGAAGACGCCGGTGCCAGGATTGCCTTGCTGTTCAGAGATAGCTTCAAGGGAGCTGGGAAGGAACAACACAGAGAAAGGTAGAAAAAGATGATGTTTTGATTTTGTGGTAAAAGAAATCTCCACTTAATTAAAATTCGTCCTCCTCTTCAGAGCCAGAGTTTAAAGCTACCTGGTTTGAGAAACCTTCTGCTGCCCCCACCTGGAGGGAACGCCTGGCCCCCCTCACAGCATTGATATTCTCCTCATAGGTGTTGTTCACTCGGTGTGTGCCTAAGTGTAGGAGCACCTGCAGGTTCCCCAGCCAGGGATAGAATGTTGAAGGACACTTCGTGCCCTCTGCAGTAGCCAGGAAATGACCTTGAATCAAGTAGTCTGTGTGATCTTGCCCTGGCCAGTGTTGCACAGTGATTAGAGTGTCAGCTCACACACCAAAGGGTCTTGGGTTCAATTCCCGGTCCAGGGCACGTACCAGACTCGGTGGGATGCTCAAGAGGCAACCAATCAATGTGTCTCTCACACATCGATGTTTCTCTCTCTCTCTCCCCCACTCTCTCTCCTCCCCTCCCTCCCTCGCACTCTCTCTAAAAATCAATGGAAAAAATATCCTCGGGTGAGGATTAACAACAACAAAATGTAGTCTGTGTGATCTCAAATAACATAACTTTTTCTAAGCCTCAGTTTCCTCATCTATAAAAAGGCTGCAGTCATAGTACCTACCTAATTGGAATTGTGTAAAAACTAAATAATACAAGTGAAGTGGGTAATATGCTGTTTAAGACATGATACTCAAATCCATAGATTGGTAAGTGTGTAGATATATCCTATATAATAAAAGGGTAATATGTAAATTGACCCTAATGGCAGAATGACCAGGAATGACCAGTCGCTATGACGCGCACTGAGCACCAGGGGGCAGACGCTCAATGCAGGAGCTGCTCCCTGGTTGTCAGTGCGCTCCCACAGGGGGAGCTCCGCTCAGCCACAAACCGGTTGACAGCTGCAAGCACAGCAGCAGTGGCGGGAGCCTCTCCCGCCTCCTTGGCAGCACTAGGCCTGCTCCCCGTGGGCCTAAGCTATCAGTCAGACATCCCCCGAGGGCTCCTGGACTGTGAGAGGGTGCAGGCCAGGCTGAGGGACCCTCCCCCCAGTGCATGAATTTTTGTGCACCAGGCATCTAGTATTCTTATAACATTGATGATACATCATCCTAGGGCTACCTGGCTAAGATACAGGGAGAAAGAGTGGTGCCTGGCACACTTTCTAAATACACACCTTCTCCGCCTCTCCCTTCTTCTGTCTTTATCTATTTAGTTTTTGTGTGTCTGTGTGTCCTCATCCCAAGGGAACCTGGCTAAAAGGTAGGGAAACCAGATGAGAAGGCACATTCCTGTCGTCAAATGCATTTCCAAGCACTTTCTTGCCCCATTATGGAACCTTTCTAGGAACCAATTTTGCTGGTTGCTGCCAACCCCTTTGCTTAGAGGGGCTATGAAGAGATTTCACTGTCAAGACCTTTAGTTCATAGAAACATCTTCCCACTTAGCACAGACTACAGGCTAATTGACAGATTATACTAGAATGAATGGATCTAGAAACACCTTAGGTACCATGCAGAAATAGCTGCCCATGTTGCCACGGTACCTTTCCCTGGGTTTCTAGGGTAACGGGCATCTCCACATCCCGGGTTTGTATTCAAGCTATTCTTAGTATGACGATGACAATCTGCTTCAGTTCCTGAAGGTCTGTCATTTCTTCACTATTCATGGCTTTGCTGCCTTCCTTCCTCGCTGCCCATTCTCCCCACAGACCCTCACAAACTGGCCCCGCCCCCTTCAAACTGCTCCCCGAGGAAATGACTTCCCAGCTTCCCGGTGCAACATGCTCCCGCCTGACCTCCAGGCAGCTCTGCAGTGCTTACCACTAGCGAGCACCCTGTTCTTCTGCACCCGCCCTTCACCAGCTTCTTTGGAATTAGACCCCGGGGTTTCTCCTCTCCCGCTGATCCTTCTTTGTTGCCTTTGCTCGCTCCCACCCCTGTCCTTTAAATACCAGCATTCCCCAAGGTTCTGCCCTGAGCTACATGCTTTTCTTATTCTATATATTTATTCCCACTTAACTGTTGCCACTCACATGCTTATTCAAATAATGGACAACGCAGAAAAGCCCAATGAAGAAAAAATTTTAAATCGCACAAAACATCACCAATGACATTTTTAATCTATCTATATATATAAAAGCCTAAGCGACTGGATGACCAGACGACCAGGTGACTGGCTGGTTGCTATGACACACACTGACCACCAGGGGGCAGACACTCAACGCAGGAGCTGCCCCTGGTGGTCAGTGCACTCCCACAGCGGGAGCACCACTTAGCTGACAGATGTGCCAGACGCCAGGCTGAAGGCTGGTGAGCGCAGCTGCGGCAGTGCGAGCCTCTTCTGTGGACACTCCCCCTGCGGCCCCCAGCAGTGGTGGCAGGTACAAGGGGGTCGGGATTAGCAGGAGCAGTGCGCAGCGCCCAGCTCAGGCTCCTTCCTGGCCTCCTACTGCTTCACGCACTACTTTTGCTGTGTGGGATTGACAGGTGGACAGTGGGCTAGAGCCTGACGAGCTGGTGGGTAAGGCCAGGCTGTGGCAGTGCGGAGGTCCACTGATCCCCGCACGCCAGGCCGAGGGACCCCACCGGTGCCTGAATCCGTGGACTTGGCCTCTAGTATTTATATATATAGTTCCACGATTTTATAAAAATTGAATCTCTCTATACAAGTGCTTGATAGCATGCTTTTTAAAATTCAATATGGCTTAAATATTAAAGGGTTTTGACCATCATTTTTAGTGTACTATATTGAATTCGTTTGCTAGTGTTGCCAAAACAAAGTACCACAGACTGGTGGCTTAAACAACACACATTTATTTTCTCACAAGTCTGGAGCTAGAAATCCGAGATCAAGGTGTCAGCAGGATTGGTTTCTTTTGAGGCCTCTCCCCTTGGCTTGGAGACAGCCATCATCTCTCTGTGTGTTCACATATCTGCCTCCGTGTAAGTCTGTGAAACGGGTTAGGGCTCACTGTCACTAAACACCTTATCTCCAAACACAGCCACGTTCTGAGTTACTGGGGATTAGGGCTTCAACATAGGAATTTCGAGGGTGCGTGGGGCATACTTCAGCCCATAACACATATATTTTTAAAAATGATTCTCCACGCATGCCATTTTTTCCCCCAAAGATTTCAACAATGCCTTGGAAGTTGCATTTTATCCTTGGTTTTGGAATTTTCTTTATACATTTGACTGAGGGTGGGTAGAGCCTCGGTAAAGGTGCAGACCAGATGCCAGCTTCCCCATGAGACGCCACAATTGGTTATTCCCTGCTCACCGCGGCGGCACACACACAACTGGGTATTCTGTGGCCTCTGAGGAATATTGACATAGCTCATCAGTATTACTCATGTTTACCTTGGGCATCCAACACTTGTAAGGGTCAAACTTTACATTTTTTATATCATACAGACTTCGTCCGCTTTTTTCTTCTCAGTTGTCCCCTTCAGTACTCTTGTTTTTTCAGCCTACAAGAGATTTTTCAAGACTTTGCCCTAAGCTCACCAAACACTGGTATTAATCCAGATATATCTGTTTCCCTGTTAAAATACCAAAGTGAAGAAAATTGAATTTTTATTAGCCACTTTCCCTTTTGCCAGGAGGGTAGTAAATATTTAACAGAGAAGGACTGGCTGAGATCAGGTAACATGGTCAAGTTTTTCTTGTGGTGACGGTTTTACTAGTATGTGTGGACAAAGCCATCAAGGGAGCCCAACAAATTTTAATGTGTAACTGAGCTCTTTACCCTACTTGCACTGCAGTGATGAATGAAACACACCTTACTTTTCCAGCTCTTCCTTCTAACCTGGGCTTGACGACTCTCACATTTTGCCTAAGCCTCCATAGTCAACCCTGCTGACGAGGTGCCATTCCGTAGCTCAGTGAGCAGATACAGACCTTCCTCCTCAGTGAGGGACAAGGCCAGAAAGGGACTCGCTAATTACAGAGTGAGAAAGGTCAAAAGAAAATTCCCTTCCACTTGCTGGTTCCTAAAGAATAGGTTTTTATCTGAGAAGAGGCATTGTTTGAAAACACTTTCATTCATTTCTAAACATATCAGGCTGTGGACGTGAAAGAAAATTCTGTTCCTCAAAATATGTGAAGGAATATTGCAGAGTTTTAAAAAAGTTGAGCTATTGAATATAATAATCTCCCCTGTGTCAATCATGCAGCGTAAACTCTGGATCCTCTTTTTCTTCTTTCCTCCTTCCTTTTCAGAGAGAACAAATACCCGCATTTTCTGTTTGGCATCCTTTGGATTTTTTTGAAAGTTAGCATACATGCATATAACCACAAATAATATGCCCTATTATAATTCATATAAAAACATAATATATGTATGTAACCTTCAGCAAAATTCTCTTTCCATTTTATATCATTTTAATTTACATGTTTTGAAATTTACATGTTATAGTTCCAATTTTCCCATGTCACTCTGCATAATATTCCATTGTATGAATAACCCATAGTTTATCTAGTCTACTAATGGACATATATGTTATTTCAAATTTAGATTCTTTTTACTATAAAAAAACACACTGCTTCAGTGACTGTGCTGTACCTGTCTCTTCTGAATAGCACCGGATGAATGCAGTCTATGAGAACTCCGTTATTTCACCTCCTCGCCAGCGTTTGGTATTTCATTATCATCAACATTTACAACGGAATTTTGCACTAGACAGTGGGGAGGGGATTGGAGGACACTAATCTGAATCCAAGACTGCTCAAATTTTATCTTTAAATGGAAGTATGGAAAGATTCAAATATTAGTCATAGGTTTACAAAAGAAAAGAAATATTGACAAGGAATTTTATTTGAATGTGCATTGAATGAAAAATATAAATTCATTTATTTGTATTAAAGGGTGCTCAACCAATGTCTCGCTCTTAAATTCATCCACTAGAGGCCCGGTGCATGAAAATTCATGCACTGGAGGGGGGCCCTCAGCCCGGCCTGCCCCCTCTCACAATCCGGGAGCCCTCAGGGCGGGAGGTGATCCGGTGATCAGGGGAAGGCGACGTCCCCATCACACCTCTGCTGCTGCCACTGCCAGCAGCGCAAGCCTCAGCCGGCCCTGGTTACCTGAGCCTCAGGCGGCCTGGGGCGGCTGGGGGGCTGAGGGGACCCCGGAGGCAGGTGCCGCACGCCTGCCGCCCTGGTGGGGCTGAGGGGACTGGGCACTGCCATCTTTGAGGGTGTGACAGTCAATTAGCATATTCTTGCCTTATTGGCTGTGGGCACTACCATCTTTGAGGGCGTGACGGTCAATTAGCATATTCCCTCTTTATTAGATAGGATAGAGGGATTGTAATTAAGGTGAGTTTGGTGGGAAAAAGTCAATTTGAATAAGTCTGTCTTGTCCCCTCCTGATTTTATTATTCAACTACTAACTTCTACCCCTAAGTTCAACAGTAAACTATTTACTCATGAGTAAGTAGACACTCTCATAAAGATCTCAATTTTCTTTTGAAAGAAAATATGAACAATGAAAACTGCTGAGAAAAGGAAAAAGAAGAATACGATTAATACTTGCAACTGAATTGACTATTTAGAAGGCACTTCCACATATTTTTGTGATCTCACAACCTACCTTTGAGGTAGGTAGGTTTCAATTATTCATTCAATGAGGTTTTTATTTCCCAGAAATGCCAAGGATGCACACACACAAAAAAAGTCTGTTCTTGGATCTGGTTTCCATGTATTCAGAGAATAATAAAAGTCAAACATTGTTCCACTGACTAGCTTTACTTCAGAAGTAGCCTTAGACATTACTCAGAATCCATTCTTTAGAGAGGAGAGAAGAAATTTCTGAAATCCACTGTGGATTCTTTTGGAATTCTTTCTGGCTATGCAGCATTTTTCGTTGAGATAAGCATTTCTTTGTTTTGTTCAAGTCCTTAGAGGAGCATGTGGGCGCTGACTGTCCAGATGGAGGTGTTCTGGAAACAGAGGCAGGGCTCTCGCCTTTGGAAGTAGACTTTGTAGAACTCAGCGCTGGACTCTGGGGTCTCCTGCCTGGGTGTGATCTTAGTAGAATTGTTTCTCATCGCGGATACAGAGCATCTCCTTTTACCATGATGTTGACTGTTCTGGTGCATGTCTGACAAGTCAAAACAAAAGTCTGAGAGCCGTGTACCTCTTCATAACTTTTGCTTCTTGAAAATTGAGTGCATACCTTTTTGCCTCTTAATTCACAAGTGTCTGTATTTGGGTGTCAGCTTGGGCTTGGGCTTCAGGCACATTCCAGATTTATCCAGCACCTGCAGTGGGAAGCAGTATGGACGTGCTTCTTCAAAAATGCTCTTCTCAGGGTTGGAGCTAACTGTGGGCCCAGAAGGAGCAGCAGGCCTGACCCAGGCAAAGGGTTTCAGTGACGCTGTCTGTGTGCACAGGACTGAAGCCTGCTGGGAGCCCTGTCCTGGATTTTACTGTGAAGAAATGCCAGGCAAACCCAAACTTAGTAACACTGTGCACACAAAATAAATGCCTGTACTCTTCTGAATTGTCAAAAGCAGGAAACTAAAAGAGAGAGGTGGGGGACTGTTCCATATTGAAGGATACTCAAGGGACCTAATGCCATGTTCGCTCCTGAACTGGGGAAAATGGACTTTAGAGGACATTGTTAAGACAATTAATAAGATTGGAATATGGGCTGTATCTATGTGTGTTTGTATGTTTGCCTATAATTATATGAGCCTGGAGGAGGGCATATACTTGGGAAGGAGTGGGGGTGAAAGATTAAGAGGCAAAATTATATATATATATATATATATAGCATACAGCATGAAAGCATGCATGATACCCATCCCATTTTTGTTAAAATAATAATAGATGTGTATGTGTGCATACATGAACTATATAAGGATGGTCAACAAAATGTTAATGATTAAGATGATGGGAATTTGAACTTTTCCATTTTAAATATTTATGTGTAATATAATTTTTCTTTCTAATATTTTTCAATGCATATGTATTATTTTTATAAAAACACTAAAGTATTTTTTAGTGCTAAAATGCAAGAAAAAGTCACTTGAGGAAATTACAAGAACATTTTTAATTTTTTTCTGTCTCATCCAATTTTTCTTGTAGTGCTGCGTTTATTACTTTAAACACCTTATGTGTTTTGCTACAAGATGTTCCCAGTTGTTCTGAGACATGTGAAAATAGGAGCAAGCCTCCGGGTTGGCGGGAATTCAGGTGTCTGGCTTTCTGAGGAACTTTAGGAGTTTCAGCCGTTACTTCCTGCCATCACAGGCTTGGAGGAAGTCCCTTTCTGGTCATTTCGAAGTTCTCCTTCCAGGACCATGTCCCTTTGACGTCTACATACTTTGAGCACACAGGGCGCAGACTCCTGCGGGCCCCACATACTGTTCTCGGATCTGAGTATCTTCTCCTTGCACCACAGATAAGCCCACACTTCCTCCCGGCTGCCTGGAGGGGAGCTGAGTATTACCCAGGTGGGTTTCTGGAATGCTTTGAGCTGCTCAGATGAAAGGCACAAAGCTCTAATTTCGTGGATAGCATAACCCCTGCTGTCAGTGGCCCCCGCGTCAGATGACAACAGGGAAAGACCCACTGGAATCAAAGATCCCGCCAACTGTCAAGAGAGGGCCATCTTGGTGCTCTGCGTGCTACTCTGGTAGCTCTAGGAGGGTGGTCTTGTAAAGAGGATAAAGAGTTAATGCTCCCGGAAGGAACTCTAACTAATCGCAGGCAGGTTGGTGGATCAAGTCCAGCTTCCTCGCTCCGCAGGTGGGGTGACCAGGAGGCAGGCTCTGTGCCACTTCCCAGGCCCTGGGGGGGCTGAGCTGCGGGCTGCCCACAGTGTAACTTGCTCACCCCGAGATTCATAGGCTCCTTTTCCTCCCTACCTCGCTTCCGGAATATCTTAGCAGTGTTTTCTGGAACCCCCTCCCAAGTCCCATCTACTCCAGCTAGACATCATGCGTTTTCCCCCCATTCCCATTTCCCTGAGATCTAAGCCCTCTAGCTTGGCCCATCCGAATTGTCACAGTCCCAGCGTCCCACCTGGTTACAGTCTAGGCCTCAGAGGTTTCTCCTTCCTCTGAAAGGAACATACTCTACTCATGTGGCAGGTAGTCAGACACAGTACACCTCTCCTCTGTGGAGTGGGCTGGAGAGAAAAAGTGGGAACCGGACATAGACACTGGGCCCGAGTCCTGGCTTGGGTACTTCCTAGCTGGAACCTTGAGCAAATCACCTAACTTCTCTGACCTTCAGTTTCCTCCTTGCCAACAAGGAGGTTGTTCTCTGGATTTAATGAACTAAATACAGGATGTCTTCCCTCTCCCCCGCCCCCAATGTATGCACACTTTGTCTGTAGGTTCTATTACATTTTGAAAATGAAATGTATTTTAATGAACACTGCCTTTATAATTATTCAAAGCGTGCATACATTTTTTGGGACATGCTGTATGTAAAGAGCCAAGATAGGATATTGGCTAATACGAGAAGATACTCCAGAAAATAGTTATTTGTAGTCTATTATTCTCTTTCCTGCTTTACTTTCTCATGCATCTCCATCCTGTCTCCTGAACTAGACCGTAGCTTCTCTGCCACATTTAACTTCTTTTCACATTGCCTGGCCCATGGCAGGCACTACAAATTCTTCCTGAGTTTCCTAAAGTTTTACATCAATTCAAATTCATTCACAGATTGTTTCTTAGTGTGAGGAATTCTCAAAGAATTTTTAGCAGGTCACTTCTGTTCGGGGCCTCAACTTCCTCAGGTGCAGAACAAGCGTTTGGGTCTGTATTTCTAGATGCACTGAGGTCCTCCTAGCATTAAAGTTTGGAATCTATATATTCATTGAGGGCACATACTATGTGTTGTTATTCTTTCTGACCACCCGACACTTAATACAATGGTGGCCCTGAATTAAGTGACTACCCAGTGCACGTAGAACCAATTCCAGACACCTCCCAGTCGTACCTCTTACCACTGATCCTCTCTCCTTGTACTCCTGGGCCTTCCCAGGCTGGGCCTGCCTTAAGGCCTTTGCACTTGCTGTTTCTCATCATTTGGTTCTCTGCCCAAGGCCTCCTCCATGGAGGCCTCTTGCTCCACCGGTCTATCCCACAACGCTGTTTTCATTTCTGTCACTGCTCTCTGCAATTGTCTTATCATTTATTTGACTTCATTGTTTGCATTCATTGTTTTGTCTCCCTACCTCTTCCTCTAGCCCCCCAACATCTTGGATCCTTTCATATCCCTGCTGCTAAAATAGTACTTAGCACCAACTAGGCCCCTAAATAAATGTGGCATGAATGAATGAATGAATGAGTGAGCCCTCTCATGCCTTATAGAGTAGTTTTTAGGTGGCAAGCTCAAATCTGTGGCTGGCTATCATGCTAGGTTCTAGTGGACCTCTTTAGGTATGTGTCCTACATGACTATTGCCATAGCTCTGAGTAAACATGGAGTGGGAAGAAACAGGAACTCCTAGAAAGAGAACCGCAAACAATTATATCAGTTTATCTAGAAACTTACTTGCAATGGAAAATTCAGATATAATTAAAGAGAATAATTCTTTTTATTAAGGAAAATTTCAAACATAAACATAAGTAGATGTGGTAGATAAGAAGAGCATATTGGACTTGCTTGTACACTGTGGTGGACACCCCTTAGAGTGGCCCCCCACCCTAATGTCCATTCCCTTGTATCTATAATCCCCTGAGTGTGTGGAAACCTGTGATTGGCTTTCTCACCAACAGAATATGGCACATTTGATGTCACCTCTGTGTGATTACTTATGTAAGATTGCATCTTGCTAGCAGACTCACGCTGGTGCCTCTCCTTGCTGGCTTGTTGAAGTCAAGTGGCCATGCTGGGGAAGCCCACAGTGACAATGAACTCCAGGTGCTCTCTAGGAGCTGATGGCCAACTCCAGCCGACAGCCAGCAAAAGGCCAGGGTCTTCAGTCCTACAGGTGCAAGGAGGTGAATGCTGCCAGTGACCTGAGTGTGGAAACTGATCCTTTTCCAGTTGAGCTCCAGACAAGAATGCAGCCAGGCCAACACCTTGCTGGCAGGTGTGAGACCCTGAGCAGAGAACCCCAGGTGCCTGGACACCTGACCCACGGGAACTGAGGTAATAAATCTGTGTTGCTTTAGGCTGCTAAGTTTGTGATAATTTGCTGCAATAGTTAACTAACATTTTTTAACAGCTTGCCAATATTGTTTCATCTATACTGTCATGTTTTGGGAGGAGTGGGTGGGCTGGAGTATTTTAAAGCACGTGGAAATACTTTAGTATGTATCTCTAACTTTTAAAAAACATAACCACAATGCCAAAAAATTAGGTCTTAATTGACAACAAGGATGAGAATCTTTATTTTAAAGCCATCACGTCATGGATCTTGATTGGGCACCCTGAGAAAAGTGCTTGTAATAATTCGAATAAGAATAGCATCCCATTGATCCCATGAGCTAAAGGGCAGGACAGCATATGAGAGCTTTCACTTGAAATGTCAGGCTTGCCAGTTGTTGTTGTTGTTTTTTTAACAGTGTAGCCAAAAAGCACTTAATTGTCCCCATAATGTGCTTATCCATCATGCAATATCTAACACCACTGGAACTCAATTCAGATTGTATAAGATCCTACTCATTCCCCTAACCTGCTTTGGGATGGCCGCTTGTAAATCCCATTTTTTAAAATTCTTAACTCCTTATAACTTCGTCTTTTTCTAATCGCCACCCCCACCACGTTTTCCTTACTGATCTTTTTCTCTTTTGATTAAACGAATCTCTTCTCCCTTTGACACAGCTCACCGAGGAGGCAGCGCTTTGCAAGGGAAATTCTCAGGGTTTGGGGCTCTATCCCATCTCCACCACAGGAGCGCTTTGTGATCGTTGGCAAGGAGTTGAGCATCTCCAAGCTGCAGACAGCAGTGCCTCGCAGGGTGAGGTACAGCCTGCACATATAACGTGCGTAACGTGTACAGTGCTAGCACGGAGGGGGCACGGCCGTCCCCACCGTTCTCTTTGTTAGCTCCCACCTCCGACCACCCAGCACCAGAAATGCCCAGCACCATGGCCTCTCCCGCCCTCGTCGCGGGGGATGCTGGGATTTGTAGTCCTTTAGTTCCCAAGTCGTTTCCTCTCGGAGCCGGACGGCGAGAGGAAGAACTACACCTCCCAGTGGGCCGTGAAAGGAAAGTGGGGCTCGGAAAACCGAGCGTTTGCGCCGGCTGCCTCCGCTCTCTGCTTCCCACGGGCAGTGCCAACCCGTGGAGGGCTCAGACCCCGCGGCAGGGCCGGGGAGGGTGCGAGCGCACCAGCGGAGCGGCGGGGGCTGCGGGGCGGGCACGCGTGGGCACGCGCGGGCGGAAGGTCCCTCCGCGGCGTGGGGGCTCGAAGGGGGAGCAGAGAAATAAAGTGAGCACGCTAAGCGCCCGGAGTGGAGACGTGAGAAAGGACAGGCCCGGGAGGCAGCAGCCCACGCAAAACAAGCCTCCGGGCTGGTCCTCCGGGCGGGAGGCAGGGGCCAGGCCCGGAAGCGGCCCAGACCGCTCCGCTGTCCTCGCCTCCCCGCGGGGATCCCTGAAACCTGGCCCGAGACCCCTGCCCGCAGCTCATCCCGCAGTCCGGCCTGTCTCGTCACCAGGCCCCCCTCCCACCCCACTCCCGAGCAGCACTAAAGCCACCCGCAGCTCGACCACGCGCCCCGCTAGGGGGGCAGGAGGAAGTGCCTGGCAGGCCCGGGAGGGTCACCTCTCCGTGCGGGGTCCTCGGGTCCCCAGAGTCGCTAGGAGGGGATGGTGTGTTCCGAGGCTGCAGCTGCTGCCGGGAACCCGGGGGAGGAACGGGGGCGGACAGGAGCCTGGCGGAGAGCGCACGCCGCGGGGGCCACGTCCTCAGGCGATGCGGAGGGA
>NW_005871173.1:3072501-3095217 GCF_000147115.1 Myotis lucifugus
GAATAAAAAACAATCCGGCGCGGCTCGAGAACAAATGTTTAAATCCGCCATTCTACCCTGCCCGACACCGAGTCCCGGAGATGTTGGAGGGGGTCCACCCCAGCCACCTACCTCTGATGCTCCGCCGCGGCGAGCCAATGAAAACTCCAGTACAGTCAGTGCGCACCCCCACTCCTGCCCCATGGATTCCCCCCACAAGAAGAAGAAGATCCCGGCCCGGAGGAAATGGGAGGTCTTCCCGGGAAGAAACAAGTTCTTCTGCAACGGGAGGATCATGATGGCCCGGCAGACGGGCGTCTTCTACCTGACGCTCGTCCTCATCCTGGTCACCAGCGGGCTCTTCTTCGCCTTCGAGTAAGTGGCGGGGAAAGCTCCCCACGGGCTCCCCTCGCCTCCCCGCCCCTCCCCTCCCCTCGCCTCCCTTCCCCTCGGTACTTTCGTTTTCTAGAAGCCTTATCTACGGAATATTGTTATATAATGCAAGCCCTCTCTCCCTCTTTTTCTGTGGAAGGTGTTTGCTTCTGGGTCCCAAGATAATGCAGTTCTGGGTCGGCCCTGGGAGGAAGGCGCGGGGCGTGGGGACACTTGTAAGGTGCACCAGCCTTGCTGCCTCCCGGGTTGGGTGGCACCGCGCAGGTGGCGATTCTTGGCGCTGTCTCTGTGTAGTTTGCAGACTAGCAAACCCAGATGTAACATGCGGGAAGGGGGACGAGGCAGAGTCTCAGGTCAGGGGTAAAGAGAAGCGACTTCCCTTCTTGCGCACAAGCCGTAGGGCACCTTGTTAAGCTCGGGGACTGCATCTCCTACGGTGCATACCTTTGCTCAATAATGACGAGTCCTGGTCATTCTGGGTTTCAAAGTGCAGGCCACCCAGTGTGGCCCGGAAGGGGAACGTCATTTTTCGTTCTGCTTAGACGTTCACTCTTGCACAAGAATTTCTGATTTACCACGATATTTCTAAAAGGTCCACTTTTAAAAAAATGTTCAACAGAAAGTGTTCCAAACAAACACCTGGCCCTCCCCTCCCGAACCCGGGAACAGGTGGAAGGAGACTTTAGACCCGTGGAGGAGAAGTGTGGCACTGCCTGGAACTTTCTCATTCCAGGAGCTGTACTTTGGGACTTGAGCACTTTTATCTGGAACAAAAGTGCATGTAAGTCTTGGCTATCTTCAGGAAGATCAAACTGGCCAGTAGCAACTGTCCAACTAATGAAAGATCTTCGTATTTATTAATGGTATTAGATAAAGCAGTTTAACCACATTCCAGAATCGATTTCAATTGCTCTTATTGGGGCCAACATTTGCAGTGCAGCTGCTTACGTAATTCCTGGTATCTTATGCTCAATGAAAGTTGTAGCTACTTCCCCCCAGAATCAAAAAAGCAGTATATTCCTGGGAGTTTTTTGTGCTTCCCATATCCTGATTGTTATGGGGCACCATACCCTTTCATCTCCCTCTGTTGGGTAGAGTTAATTAAAACCCTGTCTTTCTTTACTTTTGTTTCTGATTAGTATTAATAGGCTCTGATTTTGTGCCTGAAGTTTGATATTCAAAATGCTGTCTCAATCAGTGCTGTCTCGACAGTGTACCAGTGTAGTACTGAAGGCCCTCTGTGGGGAAACACTTCGTATCTGACGGTGGTGAACAGTTTTAACAGGATTGAGTTAGAACAGGTGAGGAGAGAGAGCTCGGTCTAAGCTACTCTCCTCCCCAGGTTCTTTTCACACAAAATCCTCCATTTTGACTACGTAAAATACCCAGGTCTCTCCTAGCAGGCTAACTTTTGTGCACAGTTGAGACTAGTTGGGGGAGTCTGTCGGGGGACCTGGGGACAGGAGGGGAAGGTTGTGACGGGGCTTTAGGAATGGCAGGAGAAATGCTCTGTCCCTTCTGCTGCTGTCCTCATCCGGAGCCACCCTTGTCCTTACAGACCTGGGAACTGAGGAGGGGGCGAGATGTGCCCGGTGAGTTTGCATTCTGAGACTTAAATTCAGGCACCGGAATGATCATGCCATGTGGTTGCGCGGAAATGAATGCCATCATTCTAATTAATGGTGGCTTTCATTACAGGTGGTCATTTAGACGGAGAGTATTCACTATGTTCCTACTGTTAAAAAAGTTTTGAAGGGCCCAGCTGCCATGGTTCAGTGGTTGAGCATTGACCTATGAACCAGGGGGTCACGGTTAGATTCCAGGTCAGGGCACATGCCCTGGTTGCAGGCTCCATCCCCAGTAGGGGGCGTCCAGGAGGCAGCTGATCAGTGATTCTCATCACTCAAGTTTCTCTCTCTCCCTCTCTGAAATCAGTACAAAAATATATTAAAAGAAAAGTTTTGAAGGGATCTATTTTGGCATTTTTGCTCCTTTTAGCAATTTTAAGAGTGGAGAAAATGGGTTAATTTTGTGATTGTGTTGCAGAGCATCAGCCACAGGTGTCTTTCATGTAGAATGAGGAGTATTTCATTTGCTATATTACCCAAATCCCCACTGTATGGTTAGGGGTCCCCCACCACCAATTATTAGTTACCACCTTTTATTTCCTTCGTTCAAACATTTAGTTGAACTAAACCATCATAAATTCATTTTCTCTTCTTTCTTCCAAGAGTTCCCAAAAGTCCTCATTAGCAGGCTGTCACGGATCCTTTTCTGCATCAGCATTGTGCTAACTGATGGCTGTAGGAATCAACATGTGCCCTGGGGTTTTATTAGCTGCTTTTGGCAGCTTCATTTTTATATCAGCTGTGTGTATGTGTGTGTGTGTGTGTGTGTGTGTGTGTGTGTGTGTGTTCGGTCTCCATGAGTGTTGCTTAATTAGGCAATTTGAAATTTCAAGAAAGTAGACCCATCCTATCATGATGCCTCAGTTGAGAAAAAACATAGGGCTGTTCAGACTATAGAATATGATGGTTTGGCAAATAATATTTGTATTGCTTTTAAGTTCTTTGTCATTGCTAATTGTAGAGTGAAAATAACTTTGGCTAAATTAATTTGATAGAGACTCCGAGAACCAATTAGCTACATGCATAGGTAATGAAATACAAAGAGGCTAAAATAAAAGCGATCCAGACAAAATGCTGGTTTTGTCTGCTTCCAGCCTGATTCCTCTGCCCTTTCTTTAGTTATTTATTGAGCACATACGATGTGGTTGCCTATTTTGATTGATTTCTTGTCTAGATAACTTTAACATTAGTAGAATTCGTTTTCAAACATTAGATCCTGTGCTTTCCCATACAGTTACACAAAGGCAAATTCAAATTTTGAAAAGAAGACATGTAACTCCTAAAGTTAGTTTTCGGCCTCCTTATCCTGGGACTCTCTGCCCATCTCTCTCATTCCCAACCTTGAACAGATGGATGAGGAGGTCCGTGCGAGGGGAGTGAACTTACCGGAGCGCAGCAACAGGTGCTGTTCCTGTCCTCCACCCTGGAGAAAGGCAGGGTAGGAATCACTCTTCCCACCCTGGAGAGGAAGTGACGGAGGCGTGGAGAGGTTAAACACCGCTGAGATTGCACAGTAACTAGCGGCAGGGCTCTGACTGCAAAGCCAGCGGCCTCTCTGGCCCCGGTGCTGCTCTTCCTCCGATACACAGCAGTGGTGACAGGCATGGATTTTGGATGGACAGCAGTTCCCAAGATTCTTACCAGAAGAATGACCCTGGGCAAAGTATTTAACTTTTTAAAGCCCCAGCTTCCCAGTCTATTCAATGGGATTGATAATATCTTTCTTTAAATGCTGTGAAGATTAAATGAACATGTCTACTTAGTAG
The DNA here is from genome assembly GCF_000147115.1 of Myotis lucifugus. Taxonomy (NCBI): domain Eukaryota; kingdom Metazoa; phylum Chordata; class Mammalia; order Chiroptera; family Vespertilionidae; genus Myotis; species Myotis lucifugus. Next base: position 3,076,268 of record NW_005871173.1, read on the forward strand.
GGTGTCTGATGGAGAATAGCAAGTGCTCAATAAACAGTGCCTCTGATTAGAGGAAACCTTAGAAATAGCCTCTGGCGGACTCTGCCTTCCCTCCCTGAGAGCCTTGGAAGGACGGGGTATGTGGGTTAATAAGCAAGCACGACAGTGACAGCTTATTAGGGCTGAAAATGCAGACCTGTGGAGTCTGTGCTCAAAATAAAGGCTCTGAGGAGTGGCTTCACCCTGTCCCTTCAGAGTGGGTCCTGCAGGGATGGCTGGGGACCGTCCTTTTCCAGACTCTGAAGAAGAGCACTGAGCAAGCCTGCAAGAAGCGAGGACTGGATTTCATTTCCATTTTGGGAGCTGCCATCTCAGAACCGTGGAAACAGGAAAGAGCGCTACTAGGAGCAACCTGATGCAACTCCCCGTCTTTTCCAAGTAGGGCAGGGCTATTTGTCTTTTGGCATCTTTTATTCACCAGATGGAGTGTGGATGCAAAGTGACACATCTCACAGCTGTATTTAAGAGGGAAGGGGGGCGCTGGTTGCAGTTACAGAGACAGCTTGCTGCTCCTGGAGGGGCTGGCTCATCAGAGACTCCCTGCGCTGTCCTCATCTCACATCCCCATGATTGCAATGGGAAAAGATCAGTGAGCATTGCCAGTTTCTGTCCACACACACACACACACACACACACACACACACACACGTCTGCTGCTGTTTCGAGTTGAAAATAAAGTCTTTGGTCCTGAAATCTTGGCATTTCATAGTCTCTTGATCACAAGGGCAGAAAGAAGGAGATGAACTGGGAGGCAGAACAGATTCCTGTTTTCAGGAGCATCCTGGGAGGTGAGGGGAGGCCTGCTCAGATCGTGCCCTTGAATGCCTCCCAGTTCGGTGCTGTCACCATGGACAGTTTGGAGATGTTACTAGAACTGAAACACTTGAGAATGTGGGAACATTCTCAAATTTTTCATCACTAGAAGTCTATTGATGATTTTTTTTTTAAAGCCATATGTATCCCTCCTCCTCCTCTTCCTACTCCTCTTCCACCTTTGGCTAATCACCTCTGAAATACAGTAAGTTCCCACTTAACGTCCTCCTTGATAGGTTCTGTGACTTTAAGCAAAATGGATAATGAAACCAATTGAAACATAGGCTAATTGATATAAACAAGAATTAAGTTCCTGTGGCATATGGCATCTCCTCAACATTTGCATGAACGATGTTGAACGAAATTGGCATATTTCGAGGACCTGCTGTAATTGATGAATAATTGGTAGTCACCTTGAAGACGGAACAAAGGACTGTCCCCATAAACAAAAGCACCATTTCCAATAATTTCTCCTTTGCAGATGAGAGGGCCTTTATTATCTAGCGGAAGGTATTGCTCTTATAACATGTAAGCATCCCATCTTTTTTCAACCATCCTCTTCAGAACGGCATCAAATTCTCTACCACCTCAGAAAACATCCAGAAAGTGTCCAATCTTCTTTTGGCCGAATGCTGGCCATGCTGTGCATCGTGGAATCCCATGGGGTTGCTGGCCATTAGGACCTCACCACTGAACATTAGTACCTGGTGTCAAGGACATTTCATAACCCACCATGGCCCCATGCAAATCGTAGGTTGCTTCAAAACCTTATTAATGATTTCTTGGCACGAGGGCATGGACCCTTGTGTGTATGAGCAACACATGTAATTTTCCTGAGGGTAGGAACTCCATTTGCTGCTGCATCCTGGTAAATGGAAGGCTCTCAGTAATATATTTGTTGCTGAATGAAATAATGCTAATATTGAAACACTGAAAAATAACTTTTGTCTTCAGTTTCTCATTTTGTAAAGTGAACATTAATAAAGTTGATAATTAATAATGTCTTATAGAACATATTTGCCTTAGAAACTTGGACTGTTTGATATAGTTCTTCTGAATTCAGAATCAAGTATCACCCCCTTACAAATGCATTAATTGAAGCAGAGAAAATAAAAACTTTTTTTTTTGTTACTTAGAAAACTAATGATGGAGCTGGGGTGTTCTCTTGGCTCAACAAGACTTCTTTCTAGTTTTTTCTTATTGAACTAATGTGTTAAGCAATAAAGTGATCTGTGACATGTATGAACGTTACCTAACAACCGTCAGCACCTAGAATAATTTCGCATTTTATAGATTCTTGACTTCAGATACTTGAGTTCACCTGATAAAGCTTAGAAGGATACTGTCGATTACTTATGTTTTATTGTGTTCAGTTGCAGCTAGTGGGAAGTGAATACCAAATCATTCAGAAAATGACTCTATGATAGTGATGGTCAATTATTTAATGGGCCATAACTGTGTAATCTGGAGATTTTTATTTTGCAGTATAGTGTTACACATAATTTATTCATGGCAAAGTTATTATGTCTTGGCAGGAAAATTTAAATTAAGCGTTTTAAGGAAGTACATTTATTCTTTTGTAGGTGAGGTTGTTAGGAAAGGGAAAATAGTGGTCAGTAGATACTTATAATTAGTTACACTTAGGAATTTGGCTCAGATAAGAGTTGGGGACCATCTAAATGTTTTTGTTTAATTCTTCCATAAATATGGCCTCTTTTATTTCTTATGAGCAGTTCACTATTATTTTTAGCATTTCCCCCTGTCAGTTTTTGTCCCAGCTGATTTTCTCTTTATCTTTTGTTTTCAACAGCAGAACAATGACATGCTGAGGTGTGGTTTTCTTGATATTTATCCTGCTTGGAGTTTGCTGAGGCTTCTTGAATCTGTGGATTAATATCTTTCATCAGAATATCTTTTATCCCCTTTCCTCTCCTGAAACTCCATTTATTTATATGTGATACTATTTCATATAGTCCCATACATCTTGGATACTTGATGCCATTTTTTTTCCTCTTTGTGTTTTAGTTTGAATGATTCCTATTAGTGTGTCTTCAAGTTTACTTGATCCTTTTCTCTGCTATGTCTATGTTGAGCCATTTTTGATATCATATTTTTTATTTTGAACATTTATCTATTTTACAAATAGTTTTTTATATAGTTTAAAAAATAATTTTCATTCTTCTGATGAAATTCCCCATCTGTTCCTGTCCATATTTTCTACTGAATAATTTAACATTTTTTGTAGTGACTTTAAAATCCTTGTCTAATGATTCCAATATCTATATTATCTCGGGGTCTGCTTCTTTTGGCTATTCCTTCTCTTGATTGTGGGTTATATTTCCTCTCTTTTTGCGTGCCTCATAATTTTTGATAGAGTAACAGATGTTGTGCATAAAAGAATTGTAGAGGCTGTATTTATTTATTTATTTTTGTTAATCCTTGCCTGAGAATATTTTCCCATTGATCTTTTAGAGAGAGTGGAAGAGAGGGGGAAAGACAGAGAGAAACATTGGTGTGAGAGAAACATGTGGATTGATTGCTTCCTGCCCCTGACCAGGGCTGGGTGAGCCTGTAACCAAGGTACATGCCCTTTACCGGATCTAACCTGGGACTCTTTGGTCTGCAGGCCGTTGCTCTATTCACTGAGCCAAACAGGCTAGAGCTGAGACTGTAGTAATTTAAAAGGGCATGCTCTTTTATCAGGTCACTGGTGGTTGGGCTGAGTCAATCTCATTTATAATTGAAATGAGTGTGGTTTTTGCCAAAGCTTTGGTTAGATTCACTTCATCACTGACTTTAGGTGTTTTGAGGGAAGTATCAGGACTTTCCCGTTAGCAGGGAGTGGGATCTGAGCCCTGTCTAAACTCTGAAGATTCTTTACATTCCACAGCCTAATGCCAGCTCACTGAACTGGAAGATTTCTTTGTCAGCCAGAATGCCAGCTTTTTGGGTTACTGGGTAGCTTTTCTTTGTTTTCAGCCCAGCCCCAACTTTCTGTACCTCAGGACATCTCTTCCTGCCCAGCGGTCTGGCCTCAGCTGGTGGAGACTGCTGCAGTGCCCTGGGTGGAGGCCTGAAGCACCTAAGGGAGATTTGCTCAGTTTTATGTTCTGCCTCCTGCCTCACCCTTGGGGAAGTTCCCGTAGGCCTCAAGGAAGATGTCTCTCAGCTCCCCTGCCCCGCCCCAGCCTTTGGTGTGCTCTTGCTGTGCTTGGTGACGACCCATTGGGAAGAGCTGGCTGGTGGTGCAGACTTACTCCGTGGCTGAGGTTCCGTGGGATTCTAATCCATGTGGCAGTCCACATATGGCCACTAAACTTGTTTAAAAATTTTCCTGGTTTCTCCTTACTCCTGTCTATGGTGGATTTCTGTACTTCCTGCCAGTTTACTAGGAATGAAAGCAGATGTTGGCCTTTTTGGGGGGGGAAGGGCTTGACACATTTAGACTTCTTGGCAGCCTCCGTTCCCTGATATGTTTTAAAAACAGTGCTTCTGTAGCTGATACCACTTGCTCTCATTGTTAGAGTGCAGTGATTATACTTACCATGATCAATTTGTGATTTTGAAAAAACTTACTATTGTGTTTCTCAGATTGTTGGTGTTTATCTATGTAATTAGTTCTTATTGCTATAATGTTTGATTTGTATAAATATGCTCAATTTATTCTTCATACTCTTGCTGATCTTTCTTTCTTTGACTTCTCACTGATTCTTGGCATTTACTATCATTTAAAGGGTAGGATATGCAAGGCCTCCTCTCCATGGATTTTAATTTCTTCTTAAGCATGTCCTAGCAATGTCTATGACATCCAGACTCAATGCCTAGGCCTGGGTTACTGAAATAGTTTAGCAAGGGATTAATTCCATTATGCTTTTATATGATAATAAAATATTTATCCAAATGATAAATTATGACTATCAACTAATCATTGAAGTTGTATACATTTAAGAGCAAGATTTAAAGAAATATAAAATTTTATGATGAGTGAAGTACTTTATCATCTTCATAGTTTAATTTGATGCTAGTTTTTCATTGATTTTGAAAGAAGGCTTTCACTTTTCCTCCCTCACTTACAATACTTTGGATTTGGAAGCTCTTCTCTGATCTCCTGTCTAGTTTAGATATAGCCCCTCAGAGAACTTGTAATTAAGGTTCTATTACCAACCTCTTCTCAGGTAGCTGGCTGTAGTTGGCAGTGCTGATAGAAGGGACTTCCAGTCGAACCAGCCAGCCCTCAGCCCTTACAGACTCTTCTGTCTCCCTGATGCTGTACATGACAGACAATCTCTTCCTCTGCCAAGAGCAGGCCCAGGATGAAGAGAACGGTGACAGGTGTGTGTGTGTGTGTGTGTGTGTGTCCCTTTCTCTCAACTCCATTCTTCCAATCTGTAGAAGTTGCACTCTCCTTAATTTAGGCCGATTTTTTTGCCTCTACCTCCTTGGACCTTCACAACTAAGAGCTAACATACCATTAGAATACACTTCCCTGTCCCTTTCTAGAGATTTTTGAAGTAGGCTTTCTTTCAATACTAAAGAGACCTTTTTTATTTTAGGACATTTTAAGCACATTTTGACAGAACACATCGTTTGAAAAAAACAGGGATACAATACTTTACATATGTCTTTAAGCTGGGTTTTAAAAATTGCTGACCTCAAAATCCATGGGAACTGGTCTTGCTGTTGTGAGCCATCAGAATGTGACAGTGGGAAGGTGGCTGATAAGGGAGGGTGTGGCCCATGGGCCTGGCTGGATGGTTTGCTTTGAGATAACTGTCAGTGGAGGAATGGTGGTCTCACTCACTTGGGAAAGCGTTTAAGCTCCAGAAGTCTGTGATCCTTTGGTGATTTTCAGAAACTTCTCACAAATAGAGAGAAACAGCTTATTTTATCACAAAATGCTGGGGTCTATTAGAGTCATTCGTTCTACTTGCTGAGATGAGAAATTACTGGCTCTCCTTGTACAGGTAATAGAAATAAAGTAGGTCTGCAAAATGTGTGTCCCCAGCACTACCTTGACAAAGTCTGTTGTCTTTTTATTTTCATTTTCCTCCATTATTTTCAAAGACATGAAACTAGTGCATGGCCGCCCCTCCCCTCCCCTCCTCCTTCTTCTTCCTCTCTCTCTCTCTCTCTCTCTCTCTCTCTCTCTCTCTCTCTCTCCTTCCCTCTCCCCTTCCCTCTCTCCATGCACCTTTGGAGCCCCGAGCTGGAGCTGTCGTCTTAGGATTATAGCTACATGATACACTGATCACGGAGACAGCGGTCTCAACCTGTGGTTGCGACCCTTTGGGGGTCGAACGACCCTTTCACAGGGGTCGCCTTAAGACCATCGGAAAACACATATATAATTACATATTGTTTTGTGATTAATCACTATGCTTTAATTATGTTCAATTTGTAACAATGAAATTGGGGGGTCACCACAACATGAGGAACTGTATTAAAGGGTGGCGGCATTAGGAAGGTTGAGAACCACTGAGAGACTCCAGGCCACATAGAGATAGAGGTGCCCATGGACCCCCAGCTATCCGAGCCTCTGGTTGTGTGAGGTTCACGGCCCAGAGGCAGACATGTGAGTGAGTGAACCCTCACGTGGTTCCATGGTTCACACAGTGTCCCAGTCGAAGCTGAACAGAGCAGACGTGAGCCATCTCCGCCGAGCTCTGCCCATGTTGCAGATTCGTGAGCAAAGTGTTGTTGTTTTTAAGCGGTTGCATTTTGGGGAGCGTTGCTAGACAGCCGTAGTTACTGGAGGACTTTCTGCCAGAAATCCTCCAATGAAGTGTTGAGACTGGTTTGGAGGTGCAGCAGTTAGTGTGTGACTAACAATGCTAACCTTGTAGTGCTAAACTGGAGAATTTCTCAAAATTACGGTAAAGTCAAGGCTCGCTCTTATCACTCACGCTTCATTCCAGTGTGCCCGGAGTAGGAGAGAAAGGGGTTGCAGCTGGATAATGCAGCCACCATTGTGCCAACCCCAGAGCTCTTTTGAGGTGTGTCCTTTGCCACGCGTGTCCAGAGGGAAAGAAGTTTGAGTGCTAGTGATCTAGGCCCCCTCATCCCATGCCTGGACCACAGTCCCAGCTTCCTTTCTTGAGTTCCCATTATGCTGTTACACTTACAGGGGTAACACATTGGTGGAAAGAAAGCCACACGAAACGGTTAAGATTAGTGTCCAGGGCCTTTCTGTTCTTCTCGCAGTGGATTAAGTGACACGCGCATCTCTTTCTCTAAGGTCTCTGCGTAGCGCAGGCCTGGTGATGAGGAGAGGGCTGAGCGTGGAAATAGCCCTGGGAGGGGTGCCGCTTCGACACTGACTGTTGTGTGGGGGGTGCTCACTCTTCTCGGGGTGACGATGAAGCTGGCTCACCTGCCCGCCACGCATCTCCCCCACCAAGGCCTTTCCAACAGCAGCCGGTGGTGGCCTTGCGTCTGCAGAGCCAGGCTGCCCTGCAGCGGGCACCCGGACGCTACTGGCGCCCAGTGATCTGAGCTTTCGAGTGGGCCTCGGATTTATAAATCAACACCATTTGTCATCTTGAATACTACTATTTTGGGGTCTTTTAATGTCATGAATTTCCCATACCCACATTCTTGATGGCCGATAAGGGCATTTTTGAACATATAAGCCAAAGTCAAGTGAAATTCTGCAACTATATATAGTTTATTTGTCTTTCTAACCAGGGAGAAGAATTTTTTACTCAGATTATCTCACATTTGCTAACTTGATATAAATTTTCCTGCTTTCTTCAGATAGCAACCCATGCAAATTAAATTCCAGCATGGCCCTCACACACACACATCAATGGTGATTACCACTCTGTTTAAGGAGAAAGACTGAGTTTGTGTTCCTATTTCATTAGCTATAAGCGTATTTTGCGCAGATCATTCAAAGGGCATGCTCTTGTCTTTTTAAAGGTAAATAGACACTGATAGTTAGAGAAGCCCACTCATCATCTTAAAGTTATTACTTATCCAGGACCAGCGTTGTTCCTGGTACCCAGAGTTGATCCTGGTTGGTGTTTTCAAGAATGATCTCAGGCTTCCCTGAAGGCTAGCCCTGATCAAGCAGAAAAGGGGAGATAAAGTGTGGAAATTAATGAGGAGTTATTTTTTATTCTCCTTCTCTTTTTTCTATTATTGCCAAATTAACACACACACACACACACACACACACACACACACACACACAGAGTTAGTGCCCTAAAACACCACAAGTTGGTTATCTTACAGTGCCATAGGTTACCATCAGGCACGGGTCTCCCTGGACTGGCATCGGGGTGTCAGCAGGGCTGCGCTGTTTTCTGGGGAGAGTCTTTTCCACCTTCTAGAGCTGACGTGTGCCCCCCTCTCTCCGTTGGTGGATGGTCCAGCGCTCTGAGCCTGTCTTCTGCAGCCGCATCTCCCTCTGACTACAGCCAGGAAAAGCTCTCTACTTTGAAGAACCCCGGTAACTAGGTTGGGCCCATCCCCATGGCCCAGGGTAATCCCCCATCTCAGTCCATATTTCATCACAGCATCCCTTTTGCAGTGTAAGGCTACTTATTCCCAAATTCCAGGGATTAAGACATGGACGTCTTTGGGTGGCCATTGTTCTGTCTACTGTAGTTGTTCTTCCATCCTTGTAGTTGCTCATATTAAACTGGATTTGAAATGCTGGAGACTTTCATACATCCCCCGAGAAGGGCTTGTTCATCAGACACCATAAAACGGTGCATGAAATGGACCCGTTAGTTCTCTGCGAATCCCGAGGCATTCCAACGAGAGGAGGCAGAGGACCTAAAGGATAGACTGGCCCGGTGAACAGCACGGGTAGGTCCCCAGGACGCTGACCCTGACAGGTTTGCCTGCAGGACTTTCTCCAGGAGCTGCTCTCGGGTTGACAGCTGTGGGAGCGCAGGGCGCAGCACGGGGCAGGTGCAGCGCAGTTAGGGCTCCTGCTGGTCTGCCCGGCCAGGAGCAGCAGGCCCTTCCCCTCCCGCACAAGCGGCCATTGCTGTGCGCTGCCCCGGCAGGGCAGGACCTTGGACCAGGTAGCTCTCCAGTTGCAGGCAGTTTCCTGAGGGAGACTTGGCCCACACTAGCAGAGGCCAGCATTCCAGTGGCTGGGGAAGGAATGCTTCCGCCCTGAAATAATAGACGGTGGGTGTGGTGAGGGCAGGAGGGGTCATCCGTCTGGCTCACAACAGTGTCCACTACAGGTAACGGCAGTTGGATGTGGCATAGGTCCGCTGGCCAGTGGGATGACCCAGGCGTTGGTGGGGGAGAGGGAACCAGCCTGGCAGGCAACAGATGGGATGAGGGCGGCTCTGGTAACTTAATTTGGTAGAGTTTGGAGACAGGGAGGTGTGCCATGGAGGGCGGGGCCAGCAAGAAGCTTTGTGCCCAGGGGGACCGGGCTGGTGGGGCCCAAAGGTGCCCGGCCGGGCTCTAGTGCTGGAGGGTTGCAGAACAGGGCCTCCCGTGTAGGCAGCGTGACAAGACCAGGGTGGGGACGTGGGACTAGGACTGGACACAGATTCAGGGTAGGGCAGTGGCCGGCTGGCGGAGGACAGGCCCTACAGCCTGGGCTGTGGCTGCTGTGTCCCCCCTGGGTCTGCATCTCAGGGCCTGTGAGCCAGCCTGATCTGGGGGGAGAAAGGGAAAATGAGGCCGGAATCCAGGCTGAATCTGACGTGTAGCTAATTTCCTTCACAGTGTGATAACCCTGTCTTCCCAAAGAAGGTTTTAAAAGACTTCTTGGTTTCTGCCTCTCTCTCCACCTAAGATAGGATCCTGGGAGCATTACTGATGCCCTAGAGAAAACCTTAAAGAAGTGCTGTGTCTTTAGAGTTAGCAAGACTGTGGGCATGTTTTATAGGACTGCAGTAGAGTGTGTGAAATCATACTGTTTCTTCTTTATTCTAGAACAGACTTTGCTGTTCTCATTTATTTTCTGTCTTTGTCAGAGAAAGGCATTCTGCAGCCATACCGATTCTTCCAGCAGCGAGGCTGCTCCTGACATCTATGCCGACCAGCGCCGGGGAGAGGCGAGCCCGGGCTGCGTCTTGCGATGGACAGAAAGTGCCGCGCTGGCACGCAGCTTGCTTATTCCCACAGTGTCCACAGTCAATTAGGTTAAGTCAGCCTCCAAAGAAGAATGGTTCTGCTTGGAGTGTCTGGTCTCAGACATTGATCACAATGATTCCGACGCCGATGAAGCTCTGTGATGTTCTGGAGGGAACCCGAGAGGGCTCTTCTCAGATGACCCGTCAGCCCCGGCTTCCTGATTACAGCACTTAGACAGATAGGTGGATGCAGCCTTTTGGATAAGGGACGCATTTCCATTCTTTCAGGCTTATGTTTTCCATGTCTTCCTTCATGAATATTTCGCTCTTCTTTTACTCTTTCTAATATATCTTGGTCTTTTCACTCTAGAAATACTTGTTGAGCAATTATTGCATGCCAAGCACAGGGTGCCATGTACTGGAGAGTACGTATGTGCTGGGAAAATTGAGGTGCTAAGGTCTGTTGTCAGGGCCAAGGTTAGTATTTTCTGAGTCTCCGTGAGCACTATGCCGTGAGATAAAAAGTAAAGGTGTTTCCATCATCTGTTCTATGTAGTTGCAGGTCTGTGCCCTTTCTTTAGATGGGCTTTGATCTCTTCTTATAATTCATGCCTTTTCCTTCTTAAGGTTCTTGATTCAAAGGTAAAAAGCACTTGTTGGCTAATTGTCACTCATATGAAGACAACAGAACCCCCAGAAGCTTAGTAGGCTCGTGAAGAGGAAAGATCTGGAACCAGAATCTCTCGTTGTCCACGCACTTTCCCCTTCTGGAGCCTCTCTGGAGCCGGAGCCAGCCCAGATAGTCGCTCTCCCCGTGCACCTTCCCTCGCATGTCACACCTTTTTGAGGCCACACCTGCTCGTCCCTATTCTCTGTGAACCCCTTTCTAGGGGCCAGGCTGTCTGGGCGGCCATCGTCCTGGTGCCACTCACTGTGCCTGCTGTTGACACAGGCCCAGGGTGGAAAGGGATGGGGATGACGACATTGGTGCAAGGAGAGCTTTGCTCAGAATCAGTTGTGTTGTCTCCACCAGGGCTGGATTAAAGCCTTCAGAAGCTGGAAGCACACTCTGGCCAGTGGGGCGCAGTTGGCTAGAGCATCCTTCCGTACGCCTAAAGGTTGGAGGTTTGATTCCCAGTCAGGGCACAGACCCAGGTTGTGTGTTCGATCCCCAGTTGGGGTGCATGCAGAAGCCAACCAACTGATGTTCTCTCTCACATTGGTGTTTTCCTCTCCTTTCCCCTCTCTCTAAAATCAATAAGCATATCCTCGGGTGAGGATTTCTGAAAAAAAGGCATATACACTAAGAAATTCATGTAGCCAGCCCCCTTCCCCACCACCCAATGTAATTTGTATACTAAACTAAATTGTAAGAAACAAAACTTATGTTTTTCCAATTGCAAAATTCTGAATAAGCTGATCGAAGCTGAATTTTTCTCTATATTTCACACCCCTGCCCTGCTGATGTCCTAAACCATGTGTGGTTGGCTCTGGAAGTGATTCGTGGAGGTCTTGCTCTACATAGTTGTTGGGATAGAGGCAGAGTGCCAGCCCAGCCCTCAAGCCTGTGTCTGTGTCCTCCCCTGTGAGAATGCTGTCATCTCTTTAGTCCCGCCCTCCCCCTGTGAGAATGCTGTCATGGTCTTTAGTCCCACCCTCCCCCTGTGAGAAAGCTGTCATCTCTTTAGTCCCACCCTCCCCCTGTGAGAATGCTGTCTTGGTCTTTAGTCCCGCCCTCCCCGTGCGAGAATGCTGTCTTGGTCTTTAGTCCCGCCCTCCCCCTGTGAGAATGCTGTCTTGGTCTTTAGTCCCGCCCTCCCCCTGTGAGAATGCTGTCTTGGTCTTTAGTCCCGCCCTCCCCCTGTGAGAATGCTGTCATGGTCTTTAGTCCCGCCCTCCCCCTGTGAGAATGCTGTCATGGTCTTTAGTCCTGCCCTCCCCCTGTGTGAGAATGCTGTATCGTCTTTAGTCCCAGGGTCACCACTGTGCTCTGTACCCTGGAAGGTGCAATGGGCAATGGGGATGATGCCTGGATAGCTGACCAGCGTCTTTTTCAGAGAGTGAGCCAGCGTCTTTTTCAGAGAGTGAGCCACACCAAGCAGTCATCATGGAAATCCAGAGCGCACACGCACACACAATAGAGATGAAAAGTTCCTGAAGCAGCACATGTGTGCTGAGCTCTATTTTATTCAGTTCTAATGTTTTATTCTAGACTAGTTCACTTAAGTAATGTTTCTGGCCCAGTAAATTGAATTCATGACCCCCAGCCTGCAAGCTGACAAACACTGTGCCACAGCCTAGCACCCTGGACCCTGCCGCCGGGTCCCATGGATGCCAGGTCCCCACACCTCCTGTCTGCACTCCTGCTGGGTCCTCCACCCACACTCCTCCCTCTTCCAACCCTGCACCTCTGAGATGCACACCCCCAGCTTTCCTGGTCTCACACAGGCACGCATGTTGCCTGAAGCCTTCTGGAAGGTGACCCAGCACCCTCCTCCTGCATCTCTGGTGCTTGCCCCGTGTGCCCACCTTCGTCATCTGCCAGCCGGGAGCTCACTGAGCCCACGGCCTGTCGGACTGCTGTTTGGGTCCCGTGCATCTGGTACTAGTGTGTGGTACACAGTCGGCACTAAATCACTGCTTCTGGAATTGCATTAAAACAGGTGATGCCCTGGAGTGGTGGGGCCAACCAAAACCTGCCTTCCAGGCAGGCACATCCATGTCCAGGCTCCCATGCACGCAGTGTTTACATACGCCTACTTCACTGTGTGTGGGCCGGGGGCATGGAAGTGACCGTCAGTATAACCCAGTGTTTAGACACAGAGGTCCGAGACAGATAGAAACATGGGTGTTGCAAATAGTGGACGTCTAAACACCTCATATAGAAGCAAGAAAGTACGTAAAAATTGGTGCTTTTCAAATGCTTTTTTCATGATTAGTGTTGACTCTGTAAACTGTATTCTAGACTCTCACCAGCTGTCTGTGGGGGCTCTCTGATCGTGTAGTGGTAGAACTGGGAACGGTTCCCCATTTTGCAGAGGAGACCGAAGGCCCAGGAGGCGAGGTGGCTTTCAGCTGCCTGCCAGCGGAGGTAGGGGGGATGCTCATCTTCTGATGGTCCTCAGGGGCTTTCCCACCGAGTCAGCCCTTCTCAACGTCAGGAAGGTGACTCAGATGGCCAAGGGGGTGTGATGTTCTCCATCCTCATACCTGTCAACAAATGTCTTCACCGTGAAACGCTTGATAATTGCTTGTTTTAAGCTTGTGTTCCTTCCTGGGAAAAGTGATGCGCGGCCGTCATTTCATCCTCATGTAGGTATTGACACTCTCCGGTTGGTGTTGCGTAGTTACTCCTGCTCCCTGGCCTGGTCTCGTTGCATTCCACAATAAAAATTACGCCCATCTCCCTCCTCCCGCCGAGGGCACAGGCGTGGCTTCTCTCCGAGCGCCTGCTTTCATGAAAGCTCTTCGCACATACGGGGACATGCCAACAGATTTCCTAATAGGCGCTTTTGGATGGGAAAGGGGTTTTCACAAAATTTCTCTCTTTTGTCCCTTTCAGCAAATACCATTTTGATATGTCGCCAGCCGTAATGAAAGTGAGTAAGCTTGTGGGTGATGAACTGAAGCATTCAGTTTGTGAAATTTGTGGTCCTGTAGTTAGGTTGGAATGGAATAGTCTCTGATGTTTATTTTGTTTATTTTTTTCTTCCACTTTCGATCCTCACACAACCCGAGCACCTAGGAGAGGGGACGACAGTCTCCCTCTTCCTGCCCACAGTAGCTGACACCCGGCCCTCTGCACCTGTGCCCTTTCTTAAAGGTGAAAAGGGGCGTGGGCTGGCCTGATAGAGCTCTGCCCTCACCTGTCCCGTTATCTCTGGCAAAGTGCACTCCCAGTTTTCAACAACCAGCACATGCATTAACTTGGGGTCTTCCGATTCACCGGCGAAGAAAGCTCATTCCTGTAGAGCTAATTAGCTAAGCAGAGCTCATTAGCTTGGCTTAGTTTAGCAAGTATGATCTCATTAGCTAATGTGACACTGTCACACACACACTCTCAGCCACCGGTGCTGGAGGATGAAAGGGGCCATGGAAGGCGGCAGGCCCACTCAGAGTGCCGATTGCCCCGGCCTGGGCACCTGCTGAGCCACCACTGGCACCAGCACCAGCACCAGCAGCAGCACAGACAGGTGCTGGCACGGACCGCACAGGTGGGCACACGAGCACGAGGACGTTTCCCAGTGTGGCTTGCCTGTAAGTGCCAGGTGCCTGTAAGGCCTTCTGTGCGTTATGATACTTCATCCTCACACCACCTCGGCAGTAGGTACTGTTATCATCCCATTTTACAGCTGAGAAGACAGATGAAGTCATCTATTGTGAGAGCCTGTTGTCCCTAAGAATAGTATTTTCTGAAAGTGGCGAACGGTGTTTGCTAAAAGGCAGTCCATGCCCCTAGACCAGTGATGGTGAACCTATGACACGTGTGTCAGAGGTGACACTCAAACTCATTTTTTTGGTTGATTTTTCTTTGTTAAATGGCATTTAAGTATATAAAATAAATATCAAAAATATAAGTCTTTGTTTTACTATGGTTGCAAATATCAAAAAATTTCTATATGTGACATGGCACCAGAGTTAAGTTAGGGTTTTTCAAAATGCTGACACGCCGAGCTCAAAAGGTTCGCCATCACTGCCCTAGACTAACAGCGGTGTTTTGTTTGTTGGGGTTCCCAGTACTGAGCCTGCGTGGACATCCGTGAGCTGCTCTATGGAGAGTTTCTCCCCACTGCCCTCAGGGTACAGCCGCCCGAGCCTCGCTTTTCTCTAAAAGTGGGGTAATAGCAGCTTCTGGCAGTTTCCTGGCGGCTCTTTGAGGAGAACACGTACCTGGCAGCATTGAGCGCTGTGCTTGGCTCCCACACGCTAAACAGAAGTTGGATCCGTTTCTTTGCTTCGATAACTTGTTTTTAAGTAACTGTTTTATTTTTGCATATTTTAGATGTGCAGAATCACTGTGAAAATAGGCACCTTCTTCGTTTGCTTGCTCATATTTCCCCTCTTCCTCATGCACTCTTTTGCCATTGATAGATTTTCCCATGGAGAGTTAAGAGTTAATGAATGAAGCTACCAAGGGAACTAAGGCAGTGGGTGGGGTCCAGTACCCCCATCCCTCGATGCACAGCGCTTACACACGTGTACTTTAGAAGTGGGGGAGCTCAGCCTTGGGGTGCCACGAGCAATGGAGCCGAATCGCCTCCATTTTATTTATTTATTTTTTCGACTCATTAAAAACGATATGTATTCGAAGTAGCTCAGGACCATATTACCTTAGGGTCTGACTCCAGAAACGTGACACAAGGAGAGAAACCCATCTGGGAACATTTTTACTCACCCAGGTCCAGTGCACAAGCTTCCCCAAGTGGGCTCCAAAGCGTTGCTTTTCAGGATTCTTTCCTCTTGGAGTGTAGACATGTGGTCAGTGACCCTGTCCCAGAGTCTGCCTTGGTGATGCTGGTGATGCTGGTGTGGAACGTATGTGGTGAGGGTGAGAAAATCCACAGTACATATCTGCACAGGGAGCTGAGTTACGAGCAGTGACTTACTTAAATATAAATGATTCTTTATTATAACCGCTTGGTCATGCTTCCACATGGCATGTGTGGTCGGTGCTTGGACGTAAAGACTGACCTTCAGCGTAAAGCGCTGTACAGCAGAGAGGTTTTGTCCTGGCTCCCTAATGACTCGGTGTGTGGAGAGGGGTTCGCATGTGCCCCGTGCAGGTTGTCTCAGATGGGGTGTTGATTGAGAATGCTGGGTGATTACCCCGCAGCTCCACCCCCACTGCGACCACCCCTTTCCTTTCCTCTCCGTTGCTCCTTCTAATTGGGATCATACCACCCCTGGATTTGTTTGTTGAGTTGAGCCTCGTCCTTGTGAGGGACACTCTTTTAAGTATTGGTTCCCAGTGGGAGAGGTCGTGCATTCAGTTTGTATCCTACCAACTCCAGAGTGTGCAGCAGCTCATCACCTTCCCTCCAGCCCTGAGCTCTGAGCAGGAAGCTGCTGGGACGTGAGGGCTGGTGCAGGACCGGGATCCGGGAGGGAACGGCGCCGAGAAGTGCACAGGGAAGCGAGAGCTGGTTAAAAGGGGTCTGAAGTCAGAGGGACCTGTGTGTCTGCTTGGTCATTCCTGACCCTTGTCCACAGGTGTATACTTAGAGGAAGATTTTGCTCTGAGAGTTGGATGGGATTCGGTTGCTGAGTTAGGACTGACTGTTAGGACAGCTGTTCTTGTGGGGAGCCGGCATGGCCATGTCATACTCAGCCCCAGGGCGCCTTATGTGCCATGCCAGCTCAGCCTGGTGTAGTGACTCTGAGTGGGGGGGGGGGGCGGTGAAAGGATTAAGGAAAGACAGACAAGAGAATGAAAGCTGGTCTCGGTGGGACGCTGCTCCCTGATGAGGAGCCAGCACCCACAAGCCGTGTCTTTATTTTATAGCAGATGCCACGAGACAAAGTAGGGGCGTGATCACGTTGTTTACAGCATTCTCGTGAGTTTCAACCCCACTCAACTACATGCACCTGAACTCTATCACACAGGCACGTGGGGCCACGTGTTCGGACCATAGGTTCAAGCTTACAACCATAGCTGTTGGCTATAATTGTGCTGGGAGGGCCCTGCCCTCCAGCTGGGAGTGCACGTGGCAATGAGAGGACCCTGTCCTTTCATTAGTCCGAGGCTTGAACCTGGCCAAAACACTGTAGCCGTGCCCCACAGTTCTGAGAGCGCTTCCAGGGCCTGTCGAAAGTGGGGCTCGCGTGGCACTGCTCCCAGGTTCCTGCTGGCTTCTGTTTGAGACCAGGAGCTGCCTCTGCCCAGTGGCATCTGTTTTTCTCTTCTGCTTGGGATCCTCTATGTCCCCAAAGTTGGCCAAATTGCATCAAGAAATACATTGTTCTTATTTTCTAACTAGAGGCCTGGTGCACGAAATTCTTGCACTTGGTAAGGGGAGGGGTCCCTGAGCCTGGCCTGCACCCTCTCGCAGTCCAGGAGCCCTCGGTGGATGTCCGACTGCCGCGGAGGTGGGAGAGGCTCCTACCACCGGTGCTGCGCTTGCCAACCATGAGCCTGGCTTCTGGCTGAGTGGCACTCCCCCTGTGGAAGTGCACTGACCACCAGGGCGTAGCTCCTGCGTTGAGTGTCTACCCCTTGGTGGTCAGTGTGCGTCATAGTGACCGGTTGTTCTGCCTTTTGGTCAATTTGCATATTAGCCTTTTATTATATAGCAGTGGTTCTCAACCTTCTGGCCCTTTAAATACAGTTCCTCATGTTGTGACCCAACCATAAAATTATTTTTGTTGCTACTTCATAACTGTAATGTTGCTACTGTTATGAATCGTAATGTAAATATCTGATATGCAGGATGGTCTTAGGCGACCCCTGTGAAAGGGTCGTTCGACCGCCAAAGGGGTCGTGACCCACAGGTTGAGAACCGCTGTTATATAGGATCACCCTTCACCAAAGCGAGAATGGGTAGATAGACTCTGCGATGTCATTCGGGCTATTTGACCATAGGGGATGCTTCTCTAGTAAACTGGCTGGGTTTATTGCAGCGTATTTTGTGCGGAGAAATGACTTCTGAATGAAAAAGTCAGAACTAATATATAAAAGCTTGCAGACTTTTGAGCCAGATATAATTTTGAAAAACAACCTCATACAAACTCAATGATTAGGCACCTTAAGAAGAACGGGCAAGGAAGCGAAAGCTGGTTGAACTTTCTGAGGAAGTTGTCACGTCAGACAAGCCCAGTTCCGTCCTGAAGGGCGACGGGTGAAGGAAGTGGTGGGTGCAGTGGTACCTGCCTTGAGCAAGAGATTTAACTCCGTCTTTAACACCATAGACACCCATGGCTGGGAGGAAATGGGCGAGGCCAGTGGCCCGTACACTACAGTTGATACGGATTCCCCGGGAAGCGGTTTAAATCTTTTGGGTCTCACCTTAGACCTACAGAATCAGAATGCTGGGCTTGGACGGGGAGTAGTGGTAAGACTTAGGGGATTCTATTTATTAAAAGCTATCAGTGAGTGAAAAAAGCCAATCTCAAGAGATTATATCTGTGTGTCACCATTTCTATAACATCCTCCACACAATGGAGATGGAGAGGGGACAGTGGGTGCCAGGGGTTAGGACGGGGAGGGACGCTGCGACCATGAAGTGCAGCAGGAGTTCTTTAAGCGGCTGGGACAGTTCTGCATCTTGATTAATCCATAAATGTAATAAAATGCCATAAAACCACAGGCAAAGACATCAAATAAAAAGACACCCAATATGTGAAAAACGGTGCCATCTGAGTAAGGTTTATAGTCCAGTTCACTGCACTGTGTCACTGACCTCGTTTAGTTGTGTGAGGTGTCACTGTTGGGGCAGGTTGGCTGATGGGTACTTGCTGACATAGACAATCAGGTCTGTGAAAGGTTAAGGTTAAGGAAAATAAGGAAAGGCAGGAAAAGGGAAGTGAGAAGGTTGAGTCCTCTGTACTGTTTGACTGTTTACCATGTGTCTGTAATTATTTCAAAGGAAACATTTAAAGGAGCTTGCCAGATGCCTCTGAGGGGTTGGACCCGCAGGGATCGGATGTGTGTGCGATCGTGCTCATCAGCGGATCAGTGTGAAACGGGGCAGGGCTGGGAAGGTTAGCCTTGGGTCCACAGTATGCTGACTGTTTCCTCAATGGCTGCGTCATGGAATCCGCTTTGCAGTGGGAACTGTCCTAGCGTGGAGTGATCGTTGCCTTCCAAATTCAGGTGAAGATAGTGAGACAACTGAAGGGACCCGGCCAGCTGGAGAGTGAAGAGTGCCATAGGGCACTTGGGGAGGGAAAGAGTCCAATAGATACGTACGTACACAGGTTAAAATCAGAGCAAAACAATAGGTTGAAGTTTGGGCCTTGAAGTTCTGGGAATAAATTTGAAGGAGAGCACCTGTACTCATAAAGCATTGGAAAGTAAGATCTTTAAAAAGGAGAAAAGGTTTTGAGACTCAGTAT
>NW_005871173.1:3095317-3149517 GCF_000147115.1 Myotis lucifugus
TTCCCCCCCCCCCCCCCCCCCCCGGAGGTTACACATATAACAGCTTTCAAATGCGTTTGTGTGCTTTGGAGAGCCAGTGGGTTCACCAGCAAAGTGAAAGGTTAGCTCCTGCTGCTGAGTGACAGACTGAAGGGAGATTTCATGAATGGGGGGTGGGGGGTGTGAACGAGGAAGGAGATGTAAAAATGTGTAGAGCAGTGGCTATGTGGGGCCCTACTGAGGGGAGGGGCAGCCCGGTAATTGTCCTGGTTCTCTGTTCCTACCAGATCAAGACTATCTTTACGACTCCAAACAGCTGGAGGACAGAGGTTTTGCTCACGAGATGCTCTGGAGCCTTTCTGTAGAGAGAGAACTGCGAACACTCCTGTTCTCACCCCGCCGTTCAGTGTTTTATAGGTGGATCGTTCCTCTGTTGTACCAGTACTCCATGGTGTGATGTCACCGCCTTAGACAATTCGCCCAGGAAGAAGACTTTCTTCGTTCACAGTTTTAAGATTACCTCAAATGGCATACAGTGTTCTTTCAGAATGATGGGCTTTTTTTTTTCTTTTTTAGGTGTCTCTCTTTAAAAGCATTTTTTTAAAAGTCAGAAGGCAGCCAAAATGTTCTCACATTCAGATACTTAGTGGGAAGGCTGTGTGGGTGCTAAAATCTTTCTACACTGCATTTTCTGAAATGTCTTTTAATGTCTAAAGCATGTCTCCACGGAACCTCAAGACTCTTTCCTACCCACAAACGACCCTTTCCTTTCTCTGGAAGTTCTGTGCCTGAGCCCAGGCTCCCAGCAGTGGCGCTTTCTCGTGGGCACTGCTCTTGCCATGGGACGGTGTTCTGTCTGTTCATTGCCATGTAGTCCTCCCTCCCGAAAGGCAGGCGCTGCTGGCGGGGCAGGAAGGCTCCCCGGAGGCGACCCTCGCATTATTGTGCACTCACTTACCAGCCCTGGGAGTGAATGCAGCGCTGACGCCGCCGTGTGACGAGTGCAGAGTGACCCGCTACCACTTAGGGGGAACTTGCCCTCACTCGGCGACTGCCTCGCGAGTCTGCTCAGTGTCTAACGCAGATACACGTGGCACTGAATAAAGGGCGTAGAATCAAGAAGAGATTTTGGTGTTTGTATTCCAGGTTCCTTCACAAAAGATATATTAATTGATTTACTCAGTTCCACAAATATGCATTTGGTATGGTTGCATTAGGTGTTGAAATTAACTGGCAACCAAGACAGATGAGGTCCTTGCACTCATGGGCTTATAGTTTGAGGGCTGTGTTGATCTGGGTCCTTGGAGAAGCAGAAGCACAAAGGGATCCAACGGGCAAGGCTTTTATGAGGGGAAATACTCGCATAGGGGAAAATGAGGAGGAAGTCAGAAACTTGGAACAGCCTTTTACACCATGCAAGTCTGACCCCCGGCGAGGGCAGGAGGGAGAGAAGTTAGTCTAGCAGCATTCTGTGGGGCCCAGGGAGGTTGGGCAGAGCTTCTGGGAGTCCTTGACTCAAAGTCTGAGGACAAGGGGGCCCAGGAAAGAGTCTGTCTTAGTATTTTCGCAGCATTCAGCCATCAACTGGGGCAGCCCCCAGGAGCCATGGCCTCCAGCACGCACGCTCGCTGAGCTGGACTTCCAAGGCGGCTGCTGGGCTGTGCCCCGTCCTCTGTGCTCCCTGTAGTGGGAGGCGTGGGAAGCTAACTGGGTGAAGTTGGCAGGCCTTTCAGAGGAGCAGTTGGAAGCTATCAGATGGGCGGGGATAGAACACTATCAGAAGTGTGCTTTCAAATGATAGCTCTGCTTTAAGTATGGGAGCCGATTAGAGGGGCCGGAGTGGAGCAGGGGGAACTGGAGGGGCGGTTGAGGAAAACCAGGGGGGGTATGGTCCAGGTATGGCAGCGGAGATGGAGAGGAGTGGGGAGATGTGAGACATCCCAGAGAAGGTACAGTTAGGTATCATTGCTTGTGCTTAGATTGGATGTGGGGATGGGGGTGAGGTAGAGGGAGAGATCATGGGTCAGTCCTAGGTTCCTGGTTTGCAGTGTGGGATGGATGGGGCCAGGAGAGGGGGGAGAGAGAGAGAGAGAGAGAGAGAGAGAGAGAGAGAGGGAATGCATTGGTGATAATTGGGGCTTGAGAGAGAGAGAGAGAGGGAATGCATTGGTGATAATTGGGGCTTGTTGAATCTGAGGTGCTCTGTGTAACCTGGGAGTTATCTGTGTATTACAGGCATCTAAGGAAACCGTTAACTCGAGGGAGAGGCCTCCCGGGCACGTAGAGGTTGGGCAGAGCAGGATGTCACTGATACTGAGAAGTGGCAGAGAGGGGGAGGCAGTAGGGACGGGCTGCTGTGGGCGGGGCAGGGAGAGCCTGTTTCTGGGAGGGTGATCGGCAGGAACGAATGCCCTTGCTAAAGCAGATGGCCAGATTTGGTGGCAGGGAGGTCATTGGTGACCTTAGCGAGGGCTGTTTTAGTGGAACGATGGTGGGGACACCCCATTGGAGTGGGCTGGAGTCGGTGGGAGGCAGGAAGCAGCCTGCTCTTTCAAGTGTGGCCATGAGGGAAGGGCAGCCGTAGGTCAGCAGCTGGAAGGGGGGATGAGGCTGAGAGAAGGAGGGTTTATTTACAGTGCGGGGTCCCTGAGGAGGCCGGAGGGTAGGACCCAAAGCCCGGATGAAGGGCTTGGCCTCAGGACAGGGACCCATCTCCCTGGAGTCTCCGGGAGATGCCTCAGAGGAAGCAGAATCCACCCGGGATGTCGCTGCCGGTGGCTGAAGGTTTACTTTAAAATCGCGGACGTCCTCCTCTGTCCTCCAACACAGTCCACTCACCTCGGATCTCAGCCGGGATGGTGAGGGCAGTGCCTCCTGTATCTAGTACCACAGACCCTGCATATGAAGACATTTCCCTGTGCTTTCCACGGACTTCCTGACATAGACAGAATTTCCTGGAGCATTTCACATTGTTGATGATGCATTAGACAGAATTAAACTCTGTAGCTATATCTTTAAATGCTAAGTGCTAATAATGTCTACCAAAGAAGGAGGAGCTAAGAAAAAGCAGGAAGAAGGGAAGGTGGTCAACGATTTCAGACCAGAGCAGAAACTCCGAGTCCCCCAGGGACTCTCCCACCCACCAGCCCGTTTCGGGTGGACAGAGCCCTGGGTAGGGGTCACTATTGAACTTCAGATGAACTGGGGCCGAGGCTGAGTTTCCCTCGCTCTTTCTAGACGGAATTTTCTGCAGGTTCTCCCCAGAGTGGCCGGCGGGTGCCATCGTCGACCTGTGGTGGACACTGAGCTGTGTTCTCGTTGCCGGCGTTGGCTCGATTGCATGAGGAAAAGGCATCCCCGGCATCAGACACTTCCAACCCCCTCCACAGCCCGTTGGTTTCCAAGCATGAAGACCTGGGCTCGTGCAGAATCTTGAGCTGTGCTTCTCGCCCTCCTTTCAGAAGGAGGGGCCAGTCTGTGGGTTATTTGGTAAGCGGGGCAGCTCTGCATGGAGAATGGAGTGTTTGGCTTGTTTCTCTAAGAATGAAAGCAGCTGTGTGCGCCTGGCCAGCCCCCTTCCCTCTCTGTGCTCTCCTGTCTTCATCTGTAGAAGTTCCCTGGTGATCCTAAGCTTTCCTCCAGCCCTGACGATCCGAGAAGCTGGGAAATTGGCATCCATGGTCACTGGAACCAGTCCCTGTGGTGCCAGCTCTCCCCCCTCGCTTTTAAAAGAAAACCCAAACGGATATTCTGCCTTGGCTCACACTCTGCCGGGAGGTGGGGATCTCCCAGGGAGCGTTGGTCCTGTAGTTCGAGATCCCCAGGGGACAGCACGTGACTGTGAGGGACTGACCATCTCCGCTGGGCCGTGGCTGCCGCCGAGAGACCCACGGCTGCACGTGTGCAGGGTCATTCTCCTGAAGCCACCGGTGGACGTGCGGGGCCCTGCTCATTGTCTCCGTGATGTCGGCGACCACTCCGTGTCCATTCCATGCAGGTGGTGGTGGCGTGCTCTGAGCCTGATGGCATTCTTTCACAGCTTCTTTCCATTCTTAATGTCCTGTAGGGAGACATTCTGCACCCTCGTTCAGGCCACAGCTCCTTCTCAAATCTCTTACCTGCCCGATCGAATCCTGAATCCTTTTCCTTCTCCCTGTCCGAACCACACGTTTTCTAGATGTTTTAGTAACATTAGATTGGGTTTCCTCGTCTCTTCTCCCTTCGCTTGGCTCGCTAGTTACAGCGCTTCGGTCACCTCTGTGGGGACTCAGAGGCCTAAAGGGCCGGGCCTCATAGAGAGGGTGTTGGCAGGGAAGGTGGGTGCCAGGCTGGCCCCACTGCCTGTCAGGAGAACTACACCAGTAATATCGGACTTGCCCAGCTTTCCAATCAATACACCATCAATAAACCCTTAAAAATAGTTCTGTTATGTTCTGAGCTGTGTTCTGGGCTCTACATAGCCATTAACCAATATTACTCAGTGATATGGTCATAACAGTTTATGGATATTGTCTTTATTGCCAGTTTATGAAAGAGCTTTGCAAGGGATGGGAAAGACTAAAACAGTCCCCACTCAGATGACTTGATAGGCAGGGTGGACAACACCACCGACATTCTTACTGAAAGCGAATGGACTTGTGTAACATAGGGCTTTTGTAGGACAGGTGCTTTTGTAGGACAGGTGAGATGCGCTCATGAGAGAAAAGCTCGTTAGAAAAGGATTTGCCGGAAACATGATGTCTATTTTTAAAAATCCTGAAATGCTTTAGGAAAATGGATTAAAAGTTAGTGGCAAAAAGAACTCTAGGTGAGGTACAATTTTCTTACCTGAAAAATACCAAACACATCATATTCACTCCTTCTGCGATTCTGATGATGGGCCAGGCCGGGAGGCAGGCCCGGCCCCAGGGAGCTTGCATCTCGGAGACCTGAGCCAGGAGTGCAGGGCTGAAATTCCCGGCCTTGACAAGCAGATGCCATCGTGGTTAAAGAGAAGTACATTTTGCTATATCTTTTCACTCTGCAGTTTCTCTCCCCTCTTTAACATTCAGAACAGCCTTCTTCTTTCGTTGGGAGATTTTTTTCCTTTGCATAAATTTAGCACACATTTTCAGTTTTTCGGAACTGTTTATTTTTCTTGGATCACTCAAAGGCACCGCTCGGAGCCAGGTCAGCGCTGCATGCGGGGACCTATATAAAGCCGGAAAGTAGGTCACGCCAGCGCGTCAGGTACAGCGCTGCCTGCCTTTCTCAGTCATGGAAATAATTGGTCCAAGAGGACCCAGGTGGAGTTTTAAAGATGATTCCTTCCATTTTCAAAGATCCTCTACGTTAAATAATTTCGCTTGGATGAGAGATGATGTGATAGGAAAGGGGAAGGGCCTGGGGGGAGGCGTTTTTAAATGAGCTTCTTGGAGGCCCCGGCACAATTCCTCCACTAATGCTGGAGAGGCGGTTCTCGCCGCCCGGATCTCCACTGTGAGCAGGGACAGAGAGCCAGGGCCCCAGCCAGGTGCGGAGTGACGCCTGGTGCGAGGGGTGGCCTCCCGGGGCACCTGTCCTCCCTCCCTGCACACGGCCCGAGCCTGCAGGGCCCCGCTGCTTTGGGCGAGACTAGAACCGCACAGGCCGACATGCGTGGGAAAGACAGTGTGTTACACAGAACCTAGGACCTTCTGTGTGGACATCGTTTACTGGTCTGGTGGCCAGGACCCCTTGTTTAAGGAACCTTCAGCCTGAACTTCATGCTTCTAGGGTGGTTCCACCGCGTGATGAGATAGTGGAGCCCCTGTATCAGATAACAAGACTATTCAGATTAGTTTACTCATCGAGCATCTATTATGATCATCATTCTTGACTGTGACCACCACCAGGTCCCACTGTCAGCAGTGTCCGACGCCCTCCACCTGGTAAATGAGGACACCCCAGACACAGTTACTTAGCTGTGGGGCGGGATCGGCATCCCCATGCTGGTTTATCTCTGTCCAACGTGCCCGACACTGTGCCAGGCTCCGGGACACCACAGGGAACAAAGCAAGACCCAGCGGCAGGGGAGCAGTGCGAGGTCGGGGTGGCGCTGGGCGGGGCGGGGCTCCTGGAGCCGGGGCTGCTGGTTCTCGGTGCTGAGCCCTTCCCATCAGGCCCCACCGCAGCCGGCAGGAAGCGGCTTCCCAGGCACCCGTCCTGCCGCTGCGGCTTTTTAAGTTAGGGGACAGCAGCAGCAGAGGAATGAGGGCTGAGGGCGGGACGGCGGGGAGCTTTCCGTGTTGTTCAGGTGAACGTGGACCGTGGGAGAAGCAGTGCGAGCAGTGGGTTTCCTCTGCATTGTCTTAACGAAACCAAGTTACCTGGGAACTCCTCATGGCCGTCCACACAATGGTTTCTATTTTAATTTAATGATTTTTGAGGATGTCTCATGTCTTTAAGTTCTCCCCCCCCCCCCTCGTTATCAGATAGGCATGATACCAGGAGGAGGAGAAGAAGATGTGTGAGGCATTGGCATGGACCTCTTCTGTGCTTTTCTGTATCTTTACCTGGCATTTGTAAAACTTTGTACCTTTTTATTCTATTTTTGCACGTTTTCTTGCGGAACAGAGTGTCTCTTCCCATAATATGACCACCCCAAAGGACTTGTGTGTGCAGAAACACGGATCCGTGTAGATACAGGGAAAACAGCTTAAATATGTGCATTTCACTTCTCTTTTTCAAGGAGAATTTACTGCCTGGCTGGTGTGGCTTGGGGGATTGAGTGTCCTCCATGGACCAAGAGGTCCTGGGTTTGATCCCCAGTCAGGGCACATGCCCAGGTTGTGGGCATGATCCTCGTCGCATCTGGTTCTCTGACAGACGGTGACACAGCCCTGTGTGGTGGATCAGGAGAACGAGCCCCCAGCTGCAGGGCAACTCGTGAGCAGCGTGGCTTCTGCATGGAGCCCGCCTGGGCTCTGGCCTCCTCGTGCCGCTGGGGATTGGTAGGAAGCCATCGCCTAGGAGCTCATTAGAAATGCAGAGTCTCGGGCCCCCCTAGACCTGCAGACTCAGCACCTGCACCTGGACTCCCAGGCGATGCCTATGCAGGAGAGTGTCCGGCCGGTTCAGGCACCTCGTCAGTGCTTCCTGTGGACCGGAAGAGAGCCCGGCCTGGCGGGTGGGG
The DNA here is from genome assembly GCF_000147115.1 of Myotis lucifugus. Lineage (NCBI taxonomy): Eukaryota > Metazoa > Chordata > Mammalia > Chiroptera > Vespertilionidae > Myotis > Myotis lucifugus. The sequence continues at coordinate 3,102,450 of NW_005871173.1, forward strand.
TGGGTGAGGGAAGCTGCACCCCAGCTTGTTTCCCGCAGGGCGTTGGCTTAGCCACCTGAATTTTAACAGACATGTGCCTTGTACCCAAAACAAATAGACGACTTTCTCACATCACACAGCACGTCCACTGGAATAATTTTTGCAGATGTTTTGAGAGGCAGCTGCTGTGCGGTAGATTTAAACTCTGTGCTGTTTGAAAACGTGGTGGAAAGAGTTCGGAACGGGAGAAAGGCAAACCTCAAAGGGAGACTGCGCTGACAGATGACAGCCCCTGGAGGTGAGGGCTTTTGCTGGACATTAAGGATTTATTTACATTCAATAGGAAGGTTACAGACAGGGCGGAGCGGTCCAGCCCCAGCGAAGGTAAACATCGAGCGGATTTAGGTCAAACTCAAACAGGATCACTGCCCTGTGTTTTTCTAGCACAGTTTGGAATCACAGGGGCAAAAAGCACAGAGGGAAAGGGGTCAGCCGGCTTTCTGAGGCTGAAACCCTTCTGTCCACAAAGGTCCACACCGAAAGCCTAATGGACAGTCAGAAAGCAGAACCTGTGCTGCACTTCCTTACAGTCAGCAGCTGGTTCCACGGCCTTTCCGGCGGGCCTTGTCGAACCCGTGGCGAGGCCCTCGCCCAGAAGCCCTGCCGCCAGCAGTGATTCCAGTCAAGAGGGGGTGCATCTGCAGGAGATTTGATTGGTTAGTAAAATATACAAACAGACACAAAACTCATTGGACATTCCCCTCACCGCCCAGGCCCAATCAATCACCATGTCCAACGATTTCCCCAAATAAACGTCTCAGATACATCCCCCGTCTGCATTCCACCCCAGGCCCAGGCCCAGCCCCAGCCCAGATCTCAGCTCTCAACTGGGACCACTGCAAAGTCTAGCTCATCCCCAGACCCACCCACCTTTACTCCTTCATATATGGCTACACTATAACCATACAATTATATAAACTCTAAAATAAGATCTCATTTTTGGGATTGCACTATGTTTATAGATTATTTTAGGAAGAATCAACATGATTATATTGTTGAATCTTTCTGTCCATAGACTTTTCAAGTGTTCAGCATCCCCCAGGTTAGTCTAAATTTTTTTCATATGCCTCTGTCCAATTCTTGTTACATTTATTCTGATTTTTAAATGTACAGTTTCTCCCACTCAAGTGTACTGGCCGGCTCCCTAAAGAACGATGATAGCAGGTGCTGTGTCTTGTTCCCTATAGTAAAATGCTACCAGTCTTCCCATTCTACATGCTAAGTCTTAGGTTGAGATCTGTGTTATCACGTTAGGGAAGTATCCATCGTTACTTCGTGAAGCATCATTACAGAGTGATCTTTGAAAACTCAGACCTGCTCACATCACCCCCTGCTTCTCATTGCTCTGAAGCCGAAACCCTTCTCACCTGCCTCCCAAGGCCCTGGGCCTTCCCGCCCCTGGTCCTCACCAGCCACGGGTGCTCAGTACTGCTCCCTGGCTGCAGCCACGCTGGCTGCCTGTGGCTTCTAGTGCACACCATGCCCCTTCCACACTTAGACCCTGGGACCCCGGTGCATTCTGGGCCTGGGCCTGGCTGGAATGCTCCTCACACTGCCTTCCCACCCACCCCACCCCACATTTCTTTGCCTGGACAGATCCTCCCGTCTTTCTGAGCTCGTCTCAGTAGCCACTCTCATGGAAGGCTCCTGATCCCCTGGCTGGAATGGAGCTCCACCTACTTCCCTATCTTTTCCCCATAGAACCAGACAGTCAGATCATGAGGTGCCTTCATAGTCAATCCCCGGTGGCCATATCAGGGTAGGAGGTCCGAAGGAGGCCATCATGCTGGTTCACGTTCAGATGATGAGCCCTGGCATCAGGTGATGGTCCTGGCAGTGGGAAGGAGGGGCCAGATGTGAGAGACATTATGGAGATAAAAGCTAAACGTTTTGATCACTAACTGGAGGCAGGGGGTAGGGGACAGGAAAGGGACATCTAAGGTGGCCTGAGGTCTTGTCTTGGGTGGTGCCATTTGCTGCAATAGGATTCCAAAGAGAGGAGCAGGTTTGAGGGGGAAAGTGATGGGTTTGATTGGGGATGTTCATTCAGCCATCATTTATGGAGTGCCTACAGAGCCGGCGCTGTTAGGTTCTGTTCTCAGTGTGACACAGAACTAGAGGGAGCTGTCAAACAGTCAAGAGGGAATTTTGGAAGAAGCAACTTTTAAGATGAGAGAGGAGCACATGAGACCAGGAAGGAATGGTGAAGCCAGAGAAGGAAAACAAGGATGATGGGGACCCAGGAACCTTGTGAGGAGGGAGTGTCAAGAGCGCGAGTGAGACTAGAGTCAACTTGGAGGTCACTGGTACCCTTAGCAAGAGCGTTTTTGTGGAAACAGGGATGTCATTGCAGTGTAGCATCCACCGTAGACCGCCGGTTCATAAAAGGGAAGGAGGAATTTAAGGCAGTGTCTGAAGGAGAAGGTAGGGGAAGAGTCAGTCCAGAGGAAAGGTAGAAAAAATAGATGAGAAAGGGAATGGCTGACGGGCCAGGGCCCTGGGGAGGGTGTGGGGTGTTAGCCTGGGGTAGGGGAGGGCCGTCCCTGCCCTAAGACGAGGGAGGGAGGGAGGCGAGAGGGTGTGTGGAAGGGCCCTTTTCACCCAGTGCCCTGGATTTTCTTAGAGGCCAAGTGCGGAGAGATGTGAAGTTCCGAGGTTTGGATGTGTCACTTAGTGAACTAAGAAGGGCACCTGCCTAGAGGTGAGATGGGATTCCTGGCCTCTAGGATTGGGGACCACTCATGTTTGGGGGACTCTGCTCCCTGCTCTGTGGTTTTCCCCAGCAGGGCCTAACAGGGGTGGGCAAACTTTTTGACTCGAGGGCCACAATGGGTTCTTAAACTGGACCGGAGGGCCGGAACAAAAGCATGGATGGAGTGTTTGTGTGAACTAATATAAATTCAAAGTAAACATCATTACATAAAAGGGTACGGTCTTTTTTTTTTTAGTTTTATTCATTTCAAACGGGCCGGATCCGGCCCGCGGGCCGTAGTTTGCCCACGGCTGGCCTAGGAGCATGGGGCTGGTGTGCAGGTGGGGATGCTTGGCTTGATTCCTGCAGGGCTGCAAGATGTAGCAGAGAACATGCAGGACCAGGAGGCCGGGAAGCCAAAGACAATGGCAGGAGAGAAACCAAAGTGACGAATCCTGGGGTGCAGGCTGGCGGGGAGGAGGGAGGAGGAGAGAGGGGTCCAGGCCTGGCAAGCCTGCCTATTCAATTGGACTGTACTTCAAGGGCAGCAGGCTGTTAATCCCGCAGGAATGAGGATCAGAGATAGGAGATGAAATTGACCCACTTTCCCTTAGCCTGTGGAAGCATCTTCTAATGCAGACCCTGCTTAGGAGGTTGTGGCGCTTGAGGAAAACGCATGGCGGGACTCCCAGTCACAGCATCATGGCCCTCATAGGGGCATCGTGATCACAGGACACTGAATTCCTTCCTGGGGGTGACGCTGTCCTCCACGTGCACTCTTTTCAGCACCTCCTCAACCTCAGCATTTCCTGCCAGAAAAACTATTGAGGAGACCCGGGAACCTCTGCAAGGGCAAGGTCGGAATGTGCCCAGACCCTGAAATCGCCTCTGTGGTATCTGCTTCCCCCCTTGTCGGGGCAGCACCAGCACAGAGCCCGAAGGGAGAGGGCTGCTCGCCCACCTCACAGACGTGGCCCACCGCACCCTGCAGTCCCCTGGCCTCACTGCTGTGGGCTCCGCGAGCGAGAGTGGACTGGATTACCAAGCAGGGTGGTGTTTTTCTAAGCTAGTGATCTGTGAACGGGTAGCAGTCTAAAATTAGCCCATGAAAAGATAAGCTTTGAGATGTGTCATGGGGTGGAATGACAAGTCATTGAGAAGGAAATCTCCCATTTTAAAAACCCCTGCACGGCCAGGCGCTCGCACACGGGGCGCCGTGACTCTCCCAGCTGCTCTTGGCAGGGAGGCCTCTGCAGCTGGTGGCCAGGGCACCTGTGGGTGAGCACGGAGACAGGCCATCCTGCTCGGCCGGTCACCTTTAGCAAAGGCTTGCGAGGCCGGAGACCAGACCTTTTGCATATCCCCTGGGAACCTTCCCAGTGTGGGGGGTGACTGCAAAGTTAATTATAGCACGTTTCCGGTCACTGGCTGTTCTGTCCCAATGTCCAGAGCTTCCCCTTCCATCGAGCCTCACCTCCCTACCTTGGTCCGGTCTGTGGGTGCTGTCCTTCACTGCTCGGAGCCCCTTGCTGTGGTCTCACTTGGGACATTGATAGTCATGTACCTGGTTGATGGGAGCGGTGAGTCACGGTTCTCCACATTCAGTACCTTGAGTTTCTTCTCATCAAGGAGGTGTGAGGTGGTGTGTGCATGTGCGTGGGAGCGAAGGGGCGAGGTGGTGACTGTTACTGTTCAGAAGCCCCAAATGGGTCTTACTGGGCTGAAATGGAGATGCCGACAGGCTGCGTCCCTCCTGGAAACCCTGCGGCAGAATCCGACTCCTTGCCCTTTCCAGCCTCTGGCAGCTGCCACATCCTTGGCCTGTGGCCTCACTCCTCTGTTTCATAGCCAGCAATGTTGGTCGGAGTCCTCCTCACGCTGCCTTCCTTCTGGTTCTTGCTCCCAGTTTTCTCTTCCACTTTTAAGGGCCCTCACTAGAGTAACTCAGGACCGTGGTCGGCAAACTGCGGCTCGCGAGCCACATGCGGCTCTTTGGCCCCTTGAGTGTGGCTCTTCCTAAGCCTTAGGAGTACCCTAATTAAGTTATAACAATGTACCTACCTATATAGTTTAAGTTTAAAAAATTTGGCTTTCAAAAGAAATTTCAGTCGTTGTACTGTTGATATTTGGCTCTGTTGACTAATGAGTTTGCCGACCACTGACCCAGGATAGCCTCCTATTGAAAAGTCAGCTGTTTCACAACCTTAATTCCCCCTTCAGCCTTCATTCCCCTTCACATGTCATCCAATATATTCACATGTTCCAGGGATTGGGACGTGAACATCTTGTGGAGCCATCGTTCTGCTACCACATATGGTCTGTGGTTCTGTAACTGCCGATCAGTGGTGGCCCTGCCAGCACTTTTGTATTGTGGGGAGTCCATTCGGGCCGGGCACGTGTGCCGTGACATCTGATGGATGTGACGAATGGTTCCATTCATGCCGAGCTGGGTGGCTGGCCCGGGGGAAGACTGGCCTGGCCGTTGGTTGGCCTGGGTGCACTGGACAGCCTGGCTGCGGTACGCTCTTGGGTGGCGCTTTCGCAGAGCTGTCCTAGTGTTGCTGTGTGCTCACGACGTGGTCTGTAGATAGCAGCTGCCTTCCCCTGGCTCACCTGCTCCCACCTGCCAGGTTGTACATGGAACACACGGTGAATGAGTGTGAGTACGTGAATAGTAGCCGAGAGCCTTTAGGAAGCTCTGTGCAGCGGTCTTTGAATTTAACCTCCAGGAGAGCTGTCCCCTGTCAGTGCCATTCCTATTCCTGTTTAGAGATGAGGCAAGCAAGGCTCGAGGGGGCTGGTAATTCATCCAGTGGATGACTCAGCTGGTCCAAGTGGCAGGGCCTGGAGGCCGGCCCCGCACACGGAGCAGGGAGATCAGTGCCAGGCTCCGAGCGCTGGACGGGAATCTTTCTTGTTGGGTCATCCGTGTGCTCAGGTTCCCCACCTCCATTACGGGCGTGATAGCCCCGGAGTCTACATCCAATGTGAGGGACGCCGAGGTGACGGGAAAGAGCGAAGGAGCGCTCAGTGGGCGGGAATTCTGATGGGAGGACTGAGGGTGACAGGCCTTAGTAGAGTTGATGTGGTTTAGGGGCACATTTCTGCGTTGTTACCAGCGTGGGTTATGTTGAACTCTCTCAGCTGTTGATCCCAGGGTTCCTGCAACTCCTTAGGAAACTTCATCTGAACCGGTGGTCACAATACACCAAACGAGTGCCCGGCACTGTTCCTCGGGCTCTGTGGTGAGCTGTCGCTGGAGCTCTTTCCCGGGGCCTCATGGAAGGGCTCAGCCAGGAGCACACGTGAGGTTAAGGGGCTCGTGAGTCGGCTCGGAACAGGCCGTGCGAGGAAACGGCCTCCTCGCAGTTTCTCTACGCTTGTGGGGAACTGTGTGTACGACACGGTTTGAGGCTTCTTGTGCTGGGTAGATTTTATTTTTAAAATAAATGGAAAACGTTTTAGGAAAACAAAAGAACCTCGTCTTACTGGTGTCTATGTCTCCAGGACTGGACAGAGTGGATGCATGGCAACTGTGTAGAATGAATAATCACATTATTCACCCCCTTTTTCAATAAAACACCATTGAATAAGAGGCTGTGTGGGGCCAGGAGAGAGCAGGCAGAGCCCATGCCTCAGGAGCCTCCCGCGAGCGGTGTGTCGCCACTGCTTTTCCTGGGGCATCAGCGGCTGCATAGGAGGTGGAAAGAGCAGCCGCGTCCGGAGGTCACCTGAGATGGGACGGCGTCGCTGCTTCCCTGCGCAGTTTCTTTCCTTCTGCTAGCCTTCCAATAGCAGGCGGTTTCTTAGATAATTTCCATTATAATTTAATTCAAAACTCGATTTCCTGCGAGATAGAATAAAAGGTGTTGAGACTGCCTAGAGCAGACCTGTTTTGTGCTAGAAATCTAATTAGAGCGATTACCACATGGTTTTATGAATGGCACAATGGCTCTCGTGCTACTTAAACTACTGACATGAGCCACAGTGTCATCCTTCGATGATTAGTAAAGGAATAAGAAGAATGTAGTGGGCAGAGCAGCTCTTCCACGCTTTTCAAAGTTGCCATATACCCCTGACATTTAAGCATGTGCTGTTTTCCGGGACCATTTTTGTGTTTCTGGATCCAGATGGTTGCTCCAAAAGGAGCACTATCCTGCTGATCCAGTGGAAGGAAAGAAAACGTTTTAAAGCTTTAAAATCGGCCGTGGAGACAGTCCTGCTCCTGTGGCCACGGGCCGGTCTCCTCTCACCTCAGAGACGGAGGGCAGCTGCTTCCGACGGAGATTTCAGTGGCTTGGGTGACTTTCTTTGAGAAACTCTCCGTGTGCCTAGCAGATGGCACGTTCGCGTTTGGGCATGAAATCCCGCACACTACTGGCACGGGCCCTCTGTGTCTTGAGACTTATTTGGGTAATAGGAATTTATAATCGAATTACGTTGGCCTTATCACTAATGATTTTAATTTTATGTGGGCACACGTTTGCAAGCTAAATGCCAGATACCATCGTGTGTCTTTCCCAATGCGGAAAGGGGGCTGGCTTCCTTTGAATAATTACAGCCTCCTCCCAGGTAATGCTTTTTATTTGCCTAAATGCAAAAGTGATAGGTGTTCACTAAACAAAGGGAGAAAAAGGTTACCAAAGTGGTGGCTAGGCCCAAACGGAGGCTTGGGACTCGGAGGCGGGCCTGCGGGGAGATGTTGGGGAACAGCTGTCGGGCCTCCAGGAGACTGTTTTGTCCTGGTTACAGTCGGGGATTGGCCGGGTGAGCTCCAGGTCAGTTCCAGGCTAACGATTCTGACTGCACGACTGGCGTGCGTGAAGGCAGGTTTTGGCAACAGCAGCCGGACAGCGTGGCGTGTGCAAACATGTGCACAGATGCAGCCCCTCATGGTCCAGAGCACAGCTGGTGGCCCTTGGTGACCTTGGCAAGCGTCCTTTTCCAGTGCAGATGTTAACAAATTGTGACGTGACGTGCGCTGTGAGCGTGGAGGATGCTTTGATGTCTTCCAGGGGCTGGCTGGCATCTTTCTGAGGGAGCACTGCACTGTGAGGTAAAGGAAGTAGCAGTGGCGGGAGAAACGGTCCAGTCCCTCCACACGCACCCGTTCCTGGTAATCGTATCTGTACGTGACTCAGCCAACTGTAGGCTTCAGGGGTGGTTTTAGGCTCTGCCGAGAGCCATGCCAAAGGATTTTAGAAAAATCCAGCTCTGATATGACAACCGCCAACAACAAAAGAAAATAGGAAAGAAAAGCAGTTTATAACGAATATGTGATTAATTGCCAATAATCCAAATAAGAGAACCTACCTTACATATACTTACGTCATGTATTTACATACGGAAGTTCTATTACAGTCTGAGTTCAGGGTCATGGAGCTATTCCGATGTCCTGAGTAGATGAAGACTGGATGCAGTGGGGATCCCTCCTGCTGCCCCCCCGCAGTGGGTGAGAACCGCCTTGGGAGCCAGGGGTTTCATGTCAGCCCCCACCGTGGCTGGCACGGCCCTAGCGTTCTCCCTTCTGCTCTGTAAGTCCTGTGAGAACCTTGTCTAATAAGATGATTTCAGCTTGTGGTGGTCACCTCCCACCAGTTCTTATAATGCTCAGAGGCGCTCCCACACAAATACACAGGGATTTGGGTCACTGGCAATGATTCTGTGAGTCATTTAGGCCACAGCAATAGCTGCAATCGGGCTTTCGTTTCCTATCCTCCGACTTCCAAAGTGGAACTTTTGCCCTGGCCACGTGGCTCAGCTGGTTGGAGCATTGTCCCGCACACCAAAAGGTTTCAGGTTCAATCCCCAGATAGATGTTTCTCTCTCACACCGCTGTTTCTTCTCTCTCTCTCTCTCTCTCATCACTAAAACAAATCTTCAGGTGAGGATTTTAAAAAAATGGATCTTTCACCGCATTTTATTCAGTTTTTCCGATTTTTGTCAAGGTGGATTGGGCCACGTGAAGATGAGCACTCCATAAGCTTTACATCATGGGAAGAGCTGGGATTCTTTTAGAAAAGGCAGCTGTGGTCTCCTCCCTTCATTGATCGTGCCCATGGGGCTATTTGCTTAATGAACCTGGACCTGCTGCACAGGGAGAGAATCCTTGCGTGGCGTGGTTCCTAATGGCCCTGTCTGGTGGCTAAGGTCTTGGAGAGGGGTCTGTGCAGGGTTCCCGTTCCTGGACCGCCAGCTGAGCCTAGAGGATGAGCGTCCTGGGAGTCTCCAGTGGCCGGTTGTTTTGACCTTCACACAAAGACGCTATGCAGGCCATTGCTGCCGTCACTGGGCACAGAGCATCCTCCATCGCGCCATGGGGCTGTGGTCACACGGGAGGAACTGCCGTATCAGGTCCTGGGGTTACCTCTGTGTATCCCAGTGAACCCTCAGTCCTAACTGAGGAGCTTTACAGGTAGTAAGAGGCCTGACCCCTCATCCAGGGAGTGTGTGAATCAGGAGGAAGGCCCCAGGGCAGAGTGCTCGCGCCTGTGGGCGGGTGAGCCGGGCGCCGCAGTGGGAATCCCTCCGATGCCTTTGCTGGGGGGTCATCGTGTCCCGTCCCATGAAGCTTTTCGCCGGACAGCACGTTTTCATCTTGCAGTGGTACCCACGGAGGCGAAGTGGGGACACCAAACTAGGTCAGTGGATGTGCCCTTGGTAAGGAGGCCGTTTCCATGCCCCTCCGGAGGACACCCAGATTCTCTTTATAGTGGTGCCGCTGAGCTCCGCCCTGAGCGCCTTGGACGGGCCCTCGTTCCGTTCTGAACCCACCGTGAGTGGGTTTGTCTTTGTGGTGAGATGGAGGGTCTTGATCTTTTTAAAAGGGAATAATGATTCATCTTCCCAGAAAAGTTCCTGATGAGCTTATATGTAGCATTGGGTCCACCCCGTGGTTCATGGGTCCCCCGGGGACCCTAATTTAAGAATCCTTCCCTCAGAGGCTCAGCCAGCATTTTCTTGTTACTACTTATAAAATGACCGAACGCACTCAGAGAAGTTACTGGAGGCTACAGGCCCTTCGATGCAGTTCTGTTGTTGATGCTGTGGGATGATGAGTTTGTGTATTGAACACGAGAGAAATGGTCCTGTGAATGCTGATTCATTCTTCCCCAGATGGATCAACTGTGGGATCACGTAGATGTTGTTTTGAGGAAGGGAAAGCCCAGTTGCTTAAAGGTACAGACCTTAGTGTTTCTACGAGATGATATAGTAAAAAATACACCCAGGTTTACTTTCTCTTTATTGGGTAAATTTTTAGTTTTTAAAGGGATTAGGCTAGTTAAAAGTTATGTGTTCTGAGCTATCATGTAATTAAAGCACTTTGTTTTAAATTCTGATTCCTGGGCGCCACTGCAGACTTGCTGTGTTAGAACCTCCGGGGGGGGGGGGGGGCGGGGGGCAGCCGGTGTCTTTAAAGGCTGCTGCAGTGGCTCCCGCGTGCGGCTGAGGTTAACTTCTGCTGGTTACTAGTAAGTGTTGCCTGACCTGAAACATCTCCTTTACAGGAGCTTAAAATTCTACCAGCCAATCACTGTAACTTGGCTTAATGACCATCCTCTTTCAAAGGTAAATGTCCCCTTAAAGATTAAGTTAACCAAACGCTTTGATTCAAATTAGCTTAGTCAGAGGACTTTCTTCCTGACCCTTGGCTGGGGTCAGCCCCATGAGGAGACTGAAGTTTAAATAGGGCCGGGAAAGAACTCAGTTTGGGGCAGATCAGGAAATGCTGCAGGAGAGGTTAGGTCTGCACGGGCTGCGGGAAGGGATGTGTGAGCCCCAGGAAATCATCAGGAGGAACCGAGGGCTCTCCAGATGCGAATATGGAAGAGGCTGGACCAGGAGTAGACCGGATGGGAAGGAGTGGACGAGTGAACCACAGTCTGCTTGCAACTCCTTAACAATTTGTCCAGGCAAAAGGGTACAAACTTCCAGTCATCAGATGAATAAGTTCTGGGGATCTAATGTACAGCACAGTGATTATCGCTAACAATACTGTATTGTATACTTGAAAGTTGCTAAGGCAGTAGATCTTAAATGTTCTCACCACAAAAAAAAAATAGTAATTATGTGGTATGATGGCACTCTTAGCTAAGCTGTGGTGATAGTCATTTTGCCATATGTAAGTGTATCAAATCAACATGTTGTATACCTTAAACTTACACAGCGTTCGTTATATGTCAATGAAATCTCAGTAAGGCTGGAAAAAATGTTGTCTAAAAATATATTTAAGCCCTAGCCGGTTTTGCTCAGTGGATAGAGCATCAGCCCTCGCACTGAAGGGTCTGGGATTCAATTCCAGTCAAGGCACGTACCTTGGCTGCAGGCTCTATCCTTGTCCCTGGTTAGGTGCTTGTGGGAGCAACCAATCGATGTGTCTCTTTCACATCAATGTTTCTCTCTCTCTGTCTCTCCCCCTCCCTTCCACTCTCTAAAAAAATAAATGGAAAATATTTTCGGCTGAGGATTAAAATAACAATAATAATAATTTTAAAATACATGTACATAAAAAATTAAAAAGTTTTAAAACTGTTTTTAAAACTTTTCAGTGACAGTTGACAAACAATATTATATTAGTTTCAGGTGTACAACATAGTGTTTAGACATTTACATAACTTACCAAGTGACCCGCCCATATGTCCAATACCCATCTGACACCATATATGGTTATTACAATATTATTGACTGTATTTTCTATACTTTACATCACTGGGACTGTTTTTATAACCGGCAATTGGTACTTAATCCCCTTCACCGTTTTCACCCCAGCCCCCTCCCATCTGGCAGCCATCAGAATGTTCTCTGTATCTATGAGTTTGTTTCTGTTTTGTTGGTTTAGTTTATGCATTAGATTCCACATAAGTGAAATTATGTGGTATTTGTCTTTCTCTGACTTACTTCACTTAGCATAATACCCTCTAGGTCGATCATATATCCTGTAAACTTTTTTATTGAAGTAAAGTATACATAACAAAATTTACCACTTCAACCCTTTTTAAGTATACAGATCATTGACATTAAGGATCTCGTGTAGTTTTAATTAATCCTATCATGAAAAAATTTTAATCTTCAAAAAGAAATGAAGTGTAATAAAGTACCCGGAAAAATACACTTCTTGAACTGGATGCTGAGTGTCACAAACGTGGGCTTTTTTGGGCAAGAAGAAAGCAACCATTTAAGATAAACATGCTTTATGGCAAGTTCTCATAGATTCTAGAAATAGGATTGGTTTTTTTATATGAAATGATTATTTTTATTTTGTTGGAGGAGGAAGGAAATCTCTAAATTAGCCAAATAAGAGAATTGTAGAGATTGTAAGATTAAAATCTGGGCTTTGAATTGCATTTGGAAGCACAGAAAAGCAGTGAGACTGGAAAACAAATGTCAGGTGTAGGCAGACCTCTGCATTTTTCATCAGCCGGAGTTAACAATTATCTTCACAGGTATGTGCGGTGTGGCACAAGGTAAAACCCCGTGTGAACCTGCCGGTGTGAGTCACCATAGTAACCTCTGTGTTAAACTTGCATTTTAGCATTGTTAGGAAGAGATGCTGTGCCTGAATAAAGGACTTGCTCAGGGAGTAGCAGGAAATTGTTCCTCCTGTTGTACCACAGGATGTGCCTCCCTTATCCCAGGCATTGTTTTTGAAACCCAGGAGTCTGGATGTCATATGAGAAGCAGCCAAAATGTTAGTGTTGGTGTCAGGAAGTTAGAACACTATTTCCAATAGCCGTTTAAGCCAAAGCTTTGGAATTTGTGGATGTATTTGGCTATGGGGATAGGAGGGAAAGCCTTGGACAAATACATTTTATAAGTGATAATTCAGGGTATTGTCCAGACGGTAGTGAGTTCCAAGAGCGGAATTCATCCGGAATTGAGCGTTCATGCTGAATTAGCTCCTTTACCCCTTAAAGAATCATATTGCCAACAAAGACTTTTTTATTACAGTGCATGCAAGGGTCATTAGGGACTTTTTCTGAAAACATTCTGTCACTTAGAGTTGGCACAATTCCTTGGCCAAAGAAACTCTGTCATTTTCCCCATTTAGTACAGTCATTTGCAGCTCTTATTTCCTGCTAAATATTTCCTTTCTTCATTCTCAAAACATCTTAAGGCCCTTAAGAAAATAGCAACTACAGTTGTAGGACACTAGAAATTAGCTTTAAGAATTTGTAGAAGATAGGAGAAGCTTTGCAAAGGTTGGAGGACTGGTTCTAAGATAGCTCTTACTGAAAAGAAAAGAAGTCTGGGTGGGTATTGATTTCTGGCCTGCCTTTATTTGGGAAGGCACCGAGGCACCAAGTTAGACAAGCAAGCTGTTTGCACACAGGCACCAAGACGCGCCCAGGGTCTGAGCCACAGTCGTTGGGACTCCAGGAAGAGCGGAGGTGCCACCCTCACCGAGCATGCCCATGGCACAGCCATGCAGTCACACTTGGAGAGCGCTTCTCGCCGGACTCAGCCTGTGCAAGCAACAGCAGCAGTGAAAGCAGGCGCTTTCCTAGCCCACCCGGGAGCCATTTCAGAAGACAAGGCATTCGTACGTGAACGATAAAGTCAGGGAAGTTGCAGTCCGTGGGATCAAGCAGAGCCATGTGGGAAGGGCAGAAGCATCAGCCTGCTTGGGGTTTATTAGGCCCTTTTAGGCTTCAGAAAGCCAAGACGAGGACAGCGAGGAATGGGAGCTCCACAGCCGGGCTGCCTGGGTTCAGATCCCAGCTCTGCCATTTACCAGCGGTGAGACCTCTTGCCTGTGAAATGGGCTGATAATGAATTTGCCTCAAAATATGTGATGATTAAAAAAAGATAAAGCTCATATCAGATGTTACCCCTGGGGAAAACGGAGAGCCAGGGACACAGGACCCCTCTGCACTGTTTTTGCAGCTCCCTGTGAGTCTTGTCTACTGAGTATGGATGTTCTCTACTAAATATTTCATATGTTCTCATTTCAAGGCAACCCTGTGAGGTGGGTCCTAGGGCAGTGATGGCGAACCTGTGACAGTGATGGCGAACTCATTTTTTTGGTTGATTTTTCTTTGTTAAAATATATAAAATAAATATCAAAAATATAAATCTTTGTTTTACTATGGTTGCAAATATCAAAAAATTTCTATATGTGACACGGCACCAGAGTTAAGTTAGGGTTTTTCAAAATGCTGACACGCCGAGCTCAAAAGGTTCGCCATCACTGGACTAGGGCAAGCATGTCAAACTCAAAGGCTAACACGGGCCAAATAAACAAGGTTTATGTTGATGTGGGCCACAAAAGAAACAAAAGCTTCAATTTTCATAGAAAGGTAGGTTTATTTCGATAGCAGTATGCTGAATACAAAGGGCTGAAATAAATGAGTCATCGTTAACATAAAAGAATAGAACATTTTAATAAAAATTAATATTTTTTCTTGAACATTAACTTACCAGACACTGAATAACTGCACAAATTAGTAAGCAAATAAGCCTATTTTTCTTGTTCTCCGAACGCGAAATATTTCCTGTTTGCGCACACCAAACAAGTCCAAGACTAATGACGTGGCCATCGGCTGCTAAAATATTCGCTGCTGGTATCAGTGGAGAGAAATGGTGCGCCTGCGCGTGAGGCGCGTGAGGGACATGAATGCAACACGATTGTAGTCATCAGTCATTAGTGAACGTTGTAGTTCGTTATTAATAATTATGTGTAACAGAATATTGTAAAAATTAAGCTACGAAATCTTTATTAAAATGTTTCTTACATACCGTTATATTGGCTGGGCCGCAAAAATATTCACTGTGGGCTGCGGGTTTGACATGCTTGTCCTAGGGCTATGCCCATGTCACAGATGGGGAATCTGAGTCAGGGGAAGAGTGAGCCGCTTTCCAAGGGCACCTCAAGCAGGAGCTGGGCCTGGGCCGGTGCCTCTCCTGGGGGCCTGCTCAGGCGCTCCGGGTGCCTCTCCACTTGTCCTTCACGCAGGGGGAGCCGTGGCACTTGTCCCGGAACTCAGTGTGCGCTAGCGGGCAGTGTTATTTAATGATTAGTGGTAACCTGGATGAGGTCAAGGTTAGAGTGTTTGTAATATTCACGTCTCGAAAGATAGCAATCGAGTTCAAAGTGGACTTGAAGTCTGTGTGTAAGAAACTATCCATCCACACGGCAGTGTGTAAGAAACTATCCATCCACACGGCAGAGCCTCGACGAGACGAGTTCAAACACAAGCCCTCCGGCCGAGACAGACCCGGTGTCTCCTTGCGGCAAACGCACCTCCGTGTGTGAGTAGCGGCGTGGCCTGGCCTTTATCAGCCCCTGTCAGAATGCCGTGTTCCGTTTGCTTACGCAGTTTCCGAGGGAACGGGAACTCGTCGGGAAGAGCAGTCTGAGTGACCGAGGCTGCGGTTGTCGCCTTCACGCCTGGAAGCTGGGAGCCCAGCAGGTGACCGTGGTCTTGCTCTCACCGAGGTGTGTGAGGCTTTCTTCTGCTTCAGTGATCGGCTCGAGCCTCTCTTTAAAGAGCATCTTGTTGGCAAGGCTGCCTTCACGCATCTCGACGTTTGTGCCCAGAACGAGCTTCCCGTTCCTCATGGCTGTTGACCAGGCCGCTCTGTCTGGGAGGAACATGGTTTGGCTTAAGGAGTCACCTCTGATGGCAGCCACGGGTTCACGGCTGCCCGTGGTCATCGCCGGGTCTGATCACTGTCGTCTTAATTGTCCCGTTTATAAATGAGGAAATGGGTGCTCAGTGCACGGCAGGGTGCGCCCACTTCTCCGTGTTGCTTTCCAGGGGTCAGACACTGAAACGCACTCATTCCCAGCTCCGTGGAGCGATGGCCCTTCTGTTGCACCGTGTGATAGAGAACATGCATGTGACTGTTGGGACATTAGTCACCACCTCCACGGCTGCCTCGAGTCCAGGCCTTCGTCACTATTACCTGCTGATGCATTTATCCGTTCCCGCTACCCCATCTCCAACCCTCTTCTCAACGCAGCAACAGGAGTGATCTTTTCAAACACAACCTAAATCATGTTGCTTCTCTGCTCAGGATTGTCAGCGCTCTGAGAGCGGCTGGGGAGGCTCTGTGAGCTCACCTGTCTGACCTGCCCCAGTCAGCCCGGTCCCACCCTCTCCCTGGTCCATTTGCTCAAGGTCACCCTGGCTTCCGAGTTGCTCCCCCCACGCCCCGCCACTCCCCTTCGTGATCTGGGCACTTGCTGTTCCTTTTGCTGGGAATTCTTTTCCCCTGGAGGTAAGCATGGCTTCTTCCCTCTCTTCCTTCAGGTGTTCAGTCAAATGTCACCTTCTGTCATCCCCCCCCAGGTGCATGGCCGCACTTCTAGTATCTACAGTGGAAATCCCATCACCCCCTTCCCGGCTTCATTTTAACCCTTTATTCTGATCACTATCTAATATAATACATGTCTTATTTTTTTATGTCATTCTTTCAATTAAAACATTAAGCTCTTGAGGGCAGAATTTTTAAGTCTGTTTTATTCTCAGTATCAGCAATGGGGCCTAGTTACAGTAGAAGCTTAGTAAATATTTGTTGAATGAATGAATGATGAGTAATATTGTTCACAGTCAGTATTAGTTCCCTGATAATTAATGGCATGCACTCATTTCTGTGTCTCCTGCAGAACCTGGCACACAGTATTACCTCAGTAAATATCTGGAACCCTCCACCCACAAGTATGTAGACAATCTCCTGTGCTAGACCTTAAACTTTGTAGGTAGACAATTCCCTGTGCTAGGTCTTGAACTTTTTGCAGGAAGGGAAGCAGGCTGTGTGACTTATTAGGTCTTTCTAGGGTCTTTGACCGTATCAGTGCTAACCCAGAATGAACCTAATAGTTCCCTAGATTTTCATTGCTGCCCCTTTCATGTGTCTGTAATAGTTTCATGTCTGCAGGTAAGTCGCCAGTGGAAGTTGCAAAGAGGCGCCCAGCTCAGCTTTTGGGAGGGGAGGCCGTGGCAGTCGGGAAGTAGAGGTCTGTCTGTGTGTCTGTTCTCTGTGGCTCACACCTGCCCGGGCTGCGCAGCTCCTGCGTTAGTCCCTGCCGTTGCTGGTGTTGGAGAAGAGAGCTGTCCACTGGAGGTTGTTCCCAGGCAGACGCCAAATGCTTGTTCTGATTTCCCAGCTTCTGTTCGTTTGGCGATCTGTTCCTGGGGCTGCAGCCTGCGCGTGGCTTGCTGCTTCTGCAAGCACTAGATTGGCAGATGTGCTGTGTGGGAGGAAGGAAAGAAAATTCCCTGTGTTAATTTCTCTCTGACAAGCACATGTGCAAATCTAGACAAGCCTCTTGTATAAAAGTAAAGGATGAAAGAGAAATAACGTCTCCATTCTTTAGTGTGTGTGAGATTTCCACACAGAAAAGGCTCCCTGTGGAATGTAAATCTATGTTCAGAACGTGTATGGGCTTCCTTTCCTTCTCACTCACGTGTGGGATTTAATCAGGGAAGAAGGTCTGCATATCTCAACTATAGTAGTTTATTTGTTAGTGGAGAGCATTGGGGCAATAAAATTGTTAAGTGAAAAACAACACAAAATAACTCCACTTGATGACCATGGGTGCAGAACGGATAACTATTGACTAATCTATCTATCTATATAAAAGGCTGATATGCAAAGTGTCTCCTCAGGAGTTCGACCCCAGGAGTTCAGTCGCTCGCTATGACGAGCGCTGACCGCTAGGGGGTGGCGTGGAACGAAGGAAGGCCCCGGCTGGCAGCCGGAAGGCCCTGATCGGCCCTGATCGCCAGCCAGGCCTAGGGACCCTACCCGTACACGAATTTCGTGCACCGGACCTCTAGTAGTCAATAATGTGTGTTGTCTTCTTACTCGGTGCCAAGATCTCTGCCCGAAGCTTTATGTGGGTTTCTCGTGTATTCTTACGATAAGCTGGTGAGATGGATGCTCTTACAGATGCAGAAAGTGAGGCTTAGCGAGGTCTTGCTCAAGGTCACACAGCCACTGCGCGGTGGAAGCTCTTGTTTAAAGCGGGCGGTCTGGTTTCAGAGGCTCTGTTCTCACTGTACTAAAGCCCCTCGCGCCGTGCCCCAGAAATGGGGAAATGACGCTGAGTGATGTAAAAAGGTATTCTGCATCTAATACCTGGCCTGCTCTGTCAGTCTGCACACTAAAATGCACTCAGGCATAGTACCATTTCCTTTGCAAAACTTGAAAATAACCTTTGTTTGCAGTGAAATTTACTTAGCTTACAGCATCAGAATAACCTGGCACAGTCCTTCGTACACAGGTGGTACCCAGTAAATATTTATGCAAAGAATTTCTGCGTGCACAGCGTTTGGTAATGAATGCCAGAATGTCAGAATAAACTAGGAGGCTGAGATCATTCAGTTCCACTGAGCCCAAGAGCGGTCCAGCAGTGCACATGTTTAAAGACTGCTTCAGCTGTAGCCGGTTTGGCTCAGTGGATAGAGCGTTGACCTGTGGACTGAAGAGTCCCAGGTTCGATTCCAGTGAAGGGCACATACCCGGGTTGTGGGCTCGATCCCTAACAGGGGACATGCGGGAGGCAGCTGATCAATGATTCTCTCTCATCATTGATGTTTCTATCTCACTCTCCTCCCTTCCTCTCTGAAATCAGTAAAAATATATTTTTTAAAAATGTTTAAAAATAAATAAAGATCGTTTCAATTTCACTGCTTAATGATAAATTCCATCAATTACTGACCATCATTAGTCCCACGACCATCCAGTGCTCTGTGCGATTGGAAATAGCTCAGGCATGTTGAGCGTCACTGTTAGTCACCTGAGTCCTTCCAAGGAGCCACAGCAGGACCACATTTGCAAAGAAATTGAAGATCAAACCCAATAATCATGTGATTCATGCCTTCTGGCAGTGCGTCAGCTTTTCTACTGTAACGCACCGTCCACTGGTTTTTAACAATGAGTGTGTATTTCCTGCTCGTGTAACACAGCATGGCCCAGCATGGCTTCTGACATTCCGGGAGCAGCATATGTCTGGACGTGCTGTTCTCATGGCAGAGGGCAGAAGCAAGATGCCACTTCGAACCATCACGTTGAACCTCGAGCTTCTCTTCTGATGTGGCAGGTGTCACATTGATTCACATTCTATGGCCAAAGCAGGTCTGGGCGGTCTGGATGGTGGGTTTAGAGGTGTATGCTGCCTGCCAGGAAGCACTGCGGGTCATGAGACAAAGGGCGTGGAGTGTGGTCTTCTTGGGGATGGGAGGGGACGGTGGGCAGTGTGAGTAGAGCCTGCAGAAGCCGGCTGTCCGCACCTTCTCCTGGCCCATGTAAGGGGGAGGCCTGCTCTGATGTTGCCACGTTGGCTTAGGTGTTTGACCTTGGTTTGGAAATAAAATCTGTGCAACTAAGCTTCCAATTCCTTGCTCTCACTCCAGCGTCTGAACTCCCTTTGGGACCTGCTTCAGGGTCTGTAGGAAGCAGCAAAGTGGTTGACGCTCCAGTCTCGTGTGTAAGGAGCTTTGAGAATGGTCTTGACTTGGGAAGCATGACCTTGACTTTCAATATCCTTGGGGCCCATGAGTCGGAACTAGCGTGCTGTCCCACCAGAGCAAGGCCTCCTGTGGCTCTGGACTGAGAGAGCGGGGCCCAGGTGTGGGGAGGTGACGTGGTGACAGGAGTCTGAGTGGGCACTTGCCTGGAGGGAGGCAGGTGGCCATAGAGCAGAACCGCCGCTGTGACTTCAGCTCTCAGTGTCACCGTCAGGATGCTGGGTTAACCAGGCCCGTCAGTGGCCACACAATTCAATAGGAAGGGTGGGCGCTGGCCAGTTTGGCTCAGGGGATAGAGCATCAGCCTGCAGACCAAAGGGTTCGATTCTGGTCAAGGACACATACCTCAGTTGCAGGCTCCTCCCCAGCCTGGGCCCAGGTCGGGCAAGAAGCAACCAATGGACATGTTTCTCTCATATCTATAGTTCCCTCTGTCTTTCCCTCTCTCTCTCTAAAAATCAATGGAAAAATATCCTCGGGTGAGGATTAAAAATAAATAAATGAATAAATGAATAGGGAGGGAGGGCGGGTGTGAACTCCCCTGGAAGTCGCAGCTCGGGTGTGGATGAACACGACTTCGGGCGCGTTCCTCTCCAACCTCAGATCAATTTTTCAGAGCTATCTGGAGCCAACTTATTATTTAAAAAATGCACACAGCGTTATTTATTCAATAGACACTACATTCCCAGTGTTCAAAAGTAGAAGAGACAAAAGGATTCTGGTGAAAAGTCTCCGGCCCTCTTCCCACTCCCTTCAGCTCCCCTCCCGGGCCGCATTCATTTCTTGTGTATTTTGAATCTTCTAACAGGTGTTACGTTTGAACCTGTTTGTTCCTTGGTACAAATATTTTACTACTCCATGTACAATAGGAAAAGTCTTTTGTGTTAATATAAATACGTTTTCACTCTCGGGTTCCATAATGGAAGGAGGTGAAGTTTATAAAAAGAGGCGGCACAGGCTGAGTCGTGAGTATGTTAAGGTTCAGCATTAGCATTAAGTTAACTCAGGATGCACATCTTTTATCCTCATGAAGCCGCTGTATTAACTGTAGGACTCATAGAGGGATGCTCACCAGCCGGCCTCAGAATAGGAGCAGCGGAGCTCCACCGCAGGCACACGTTCCATGGAAACTTCCCAGGCTGCATTCATTAATGAGGCCGCAACGGTGCTGCTCTGAGAGATGAGATTGGTCCGAGACAGATGAGTCGATTCGTCATGGAACACAAGAGCCTCTTTCCTGCCTCCAGAGCTCCCCGTGGGTCTGCAACGCCCTCTCCTAGAGTGCTGGTGTGTGGACGGCAAAGTAAATATTATTTCCATCAACTAAAGAGAAGAGAAATGTTTGCAGTGCATCACCCCCTGGCCTTCTGCCCAGGCCTCTCTTATCCTGATGGAGAAAGCGCTCCCTGAGCCACCGAACAGTGTGCCTTTGTTGGCCCTGCGGAGGCAGCCGGTTGGGGGCAGCGGGCCGGGAAGGAATAGCCCCTCCCCTTCGGTTCCCGCAGGTGTGCTCTGGAGGCGGCCTCTGCCCTGGCAGTGTTCCTGCTGGGTGTTTTGTTTTTTAAAGCAACAATTCTAAGACTTTTAAAGGAAGAGTTATCCAAACTTAGACAAAGAACATCGTTGGGCAAAAGGGAGGTAGCTGTTTCCTTGCTACCAGTTTGAGCAGCGTAGGTAACTGTCCCCAGGTGGCCTGGGTTGGGGGCCACTGCCAGGTGGAGGGTCACGCAGGAGGGTCGGTATAATGACTAAGGCAAAGTCCTGAGATGAGCATGTGGCCAGAAGTTGGGTTTCCCGTGGAGGGCCTGAGGGGCGAGAGTGCCCGTGGGAGCCAGAGTTGGGGGCAGTGACTCTGAGCAGGTGGGTAGAGTGGGGCCTGGGCGGGGCCCGGGGACACTCCCAGTGACTCCTGGTACTGGGCTTTAGCACTCCCCTCCCATCACAGCGTACCTCTGGAAATTATATTTATGTAAAACCGTGGAAAAGGGCACTCTGAATTACTGGAGATAAGTTAATATTACCCCACGGGACAGAGGGATTCTAAGAGTTAATTTGCCTCCGTCTTCTACCAGCTTCTTGCAGCATTTTTTGTTTAAACAAGGGCCATCATAGTTTATTAAAAATCAACAAAACCAGGTTGGGCTAGAAATAGATAACATCTTGGTTCATTTGTCTTGCCCCTGTCTTCTTCCTGTTACATTTCCATTTTATGCGCTTGTCTGGCCAAAATAGTTTCTATTTTTAAAGCAACAGAGGATGCTTTCAGCCTGGAGTTGGAGAGGCCAGCGGGGGTGTGCCAGGGGTGCAGCGCCTCGCTTTGCCAGCCTCGCGTCACAGCAACTCACGAGTCTCCTCTGCCTTCTTGGGACAGGGACGGGGCCAGGGCCACAGCAGTGCAGGTCACCTGCATGGGCTGCGAAGTTCTTCTAATCCTGGTGCCCCATAGGTGTTATCTGGGAAATCTATTTAAGTAGAGTCTGATCTGAAAGCGAAACATCCCTCTTCCACTTTTTTATACCAGGCCTTTAATGTTGTTTTTTAAAAACTATATTTAGATGCAGAAAAAACCCAACTGAGACAAGGTGGTTTTACTTTGTAAAAAGCCGGGGGGTGGGGGTGGGGGGTGGGGGGGGGGTGGGGGGAGAGAGAGAGAGAGAGAGAGAGAGAGGTGTGGGATTGCAGTGGGGAGTTAGGAGGTAAAACTAAATGTTTCCAAGTGCCTAGAGTTTAGTTAGTGTCATGAAACCAAGACATTAAACTTAATACCCACCTCCCAGCCGTTGCTCGAGCCCACAGCCACCTCTGGGGCCGGAGCCTTTGCACCAGCTCAGGCTCCATACACTGTATTGACCCAAAAGAGTGAATCCATTTGGTGGCATGGAGTGCATTAGGGCCATTGCTTGGGTTTTAGCGGTGACGCTTCGTTGTCATTTGATCACGCTTCTCTGTTTATAACCTTATTCCAACATGAAGCTGAAGTGCCCACACTTCCCTTTGCTCCCTGCAATCACGTCTGATTTGGTGATTTGAACACACGGCGCCTGGTTCAGTCCTTCCCTGGATGGAGCTGTTCTGCCGTCCAGCTGCCATCTCCGGAAGCTCATCCTCTGTTCCCTGATGCATACACAGTCTTCACACTCATGTCAAGCCTTCTCTTGACACATTGTCTGTCTCATATAATTAGTGACTTGCTATATCAGAATTACATGCTGATACATGGATGTATGTGTACATATGCACACGATTGTAGCTGCATACATTTATCGATACATGGTGTCTGATTATAATATTGTTTTATCTGCTGAAGGTCTTCTGTGTGCATTTAGTCTCCAGTGTGGGCAAGAGAGGCCCCTGCTCTGGGCTTTCTGTGGCGTGTGTCTCCCCATGGGCTAAGGAGACCAAGGGGCCAAATGGACACAGCTCCCCTTCTCGGAGAACTTGCCCTGGACCCAGAATTCTTTGCCCAAATGACCTTGGACCCACTTACACTGGCCATGCAGGCTCTTCCCCGTGCTGCTCTGCACCCCTAAGACTGAGGGGTGGGCAGGTGGCTGTCGGGGGAGGCAGGTGGGTGAATCCTGGGCAGTCCCCACATGAGGGGTAGGAAGGAGCCATGGTTGGGAGAAGGCGGGCTGGGAGCTGGGTGAGGAAAGCCTAGGAGGCAAGAATCCTCAGTTAGGACTTGACCTTCAGGTCCTGTGAAGACATTTGTCAAGGAGGATAAACCGTGTCATTAGGCTCTCACCTTGGTCTGTAGCATCCACATGCTTAGGTGGGTGTGAGTGGGCACTTTTGTTCTCCTGTCCTGGACGCCACGCTTGTTGGGGCTTTTCTCCCCAGGGAAACCATCAGCTTTTGTCCGCAGTGTTTAAAAATATTTTATTTGATTTCCTTGCAACCATGGTCCTTAAATCTGACTTCAAGGATATATTTGGGATAATTGCTGAGTGAAACTTTGTTGTATCATGAAGTTTATCTGTTTACCAAATGAATATTTTTCCTGTCTAGTGTGTGGTGGGTGGATAAATTGAGCACAGCAACCTCACAAACAATATAAAAAAGCCTTTTGTTCACTATTCAGTTCATTTCAACAAATACTATTTCTCAATTTATATTGCATTTACTTCTACCAACATGTATTGATCTACCCTTTTACCGTCCTATTATCATCTTCTATTGAAATCATTAAGTGTGCTTGGAACAATGAGAGGACAAGTAAGAAATTTAATAAACTCTAGAATTTATGCTTTCAGCTCTAGGTGCTGGAGTACAGCAGATTGTCAGTGTCTTGAGGAGGCTATTTTCCTACCTTTTAAAAGACACCTTGTCACATTAAAATAATAAAATAATAAAAATTTACAATCAGCCCATTTAGTTCTCATAAACCCTTAAAGGGAGACACTATGATCCCATTATATAAAGAAGAAAATTTAGGTTCAGAGAAGTTTAGTGACTTGCCCACGGTCACACAGCCGTGGTGCAGAGGGGCCAGATCGGGAGTAAAAATCATCTGACTCTCAGTGAAGGCCTCTTTGCTCAGACCTTGCACCTTCCAGGTGCCCAGAACTGTGACCTCATCATAAACAATCATAAACATTTGTCAGTCAGGGAAGGATAGTTTTCCTGTGGGGTGAGGTTAGGTTCATAAAGAAATAGGAGCTTCAAACCATGAAAGATTTTGGTTCTTCAAATACATTCAAGAGTTTTCCACCAAACATAGGTTTACATGAAACTTAGACAAAGATGCGTATATGCATAGCCATGGACACAGACAATAGTGTTGGGAAGGCATGGGGTGGGGTGGGAGCTGGGTGGAGAGAGGCAGAGTGGGGGACATCAGTAATACTGTCAGCAAGAAATAAATTTTAAAAAGGAATAGGGAGAGGATACATTGTATATTATAGGAATATTATTCAATTTCCTTTTAAGCCCACTTAAGAATCAGATTTATTAAGGTATGGTTTACATAAAATAAAATTAACCCATTTTAAGTGTGCGGTTGGATGAATTTGGCAAAGATGTTCAGTTGTGGAGACATCCCGACAGTTATAATCAAGAACTTCCTCATCTTCTGTGCCCCCTCCGCCACCCCCCCTCCCCCCCCCAGCTCTTGGCAGCACCCATCTGCTGTCATAGGAGTTTTGCCTTTTCTAGGGTTTCATTTCAATGGAATCAGACCATGTGCGGTCTTGTGTGTGGGTTTTACTTACTCCGAGCCCACTGTTCATTGTTTTTACTTTAACTGAGTCCCGGGGCACATGGGCTCAGCTTTGCTCTCCAAGTGCTGTCAGATGTGTCACCCTCCTTCTGACCTGTCATGGGTGGGAGAGTTCAGCGAGTCAGGCACCTCAGGAAACCGCTACCTGGAGTCCCCGCCCCCCCCCATGGGTTCTGACGCCAGACAGCTTTGCTGTCGGAGTTGCAGCCTTCCCACTTCCTAGCCGTGTGATCTCCAGCAGGTTTAAGTCCTCTGGCCCTGGGGTTCTCAGCTGTGCAGTGCGGATGAGGACAGTGTAGACCTCGCAGGCTTGTTCTGAGGACTGACTGATATTTTACATGTGAAGTACTTAGCAGAAGCGGGCATGTGATGAGAATGCATGAGGATGAGGATTCTTTAAGCACAGCCATTACCTCTGCTTTCTGACTCGTCAGTGCTACGGGCTGACACGGTGAGGTGAAGGAAATTACCCATTTTATGGTATTTCTCAAACCAAGCTAACTTGCAGATTTTTCCATAATAGATCGTGAGCCTTATCTGATGGTGCCTTTGAGATGCATGGTACCAACTTCAGTAAATATTGATCAATGTTAGCAGCTAAGTGTCTTCGAAGAGGAATAGCTCCGAGTCTATGAAATACCCTGGGTTAAGAACTAAAGGAAGAAGTGAACCACCAGACTGTTTCATGAACTGGAGGAATTCCCGACACTCGCTATTCTTCTCCTTTCACTTTGGTGTGCAGTATTTTCTTTGCAAACTGAAGGGCTTGGAACTAACCAGCCTTGCATGGATCAACCTCATTACTTCAAGAGATAAGTAAAAAAACAAAAAACAGTTTCTAAAAGTGTCATGTGTTTACTGCCAGTCAGTTTATGCCTTTTGGCGATGGGCTGTGACACCCTCCTCACCTCTGTAGTCTGAGCTCAGCCAGCCACTGCAGGTGTGCAAACAGCTGGGACGGAGCAGGCAGCTGTGCTTTCTGGAGATGCTACCCAAGGAGAGTCCTAACTCACATTCCCCGAAGGCGCCTATCCATAACCTGCCTGTTAGTTTACCCGGATTCTAACTTCCTACAATATGATGATCTCTTCATGCAAAAACAGGCTAGTGTTTTTATTGCATCGTTGCTGTCACCTGCGGGAGATATTTTGATGTAAGAAATCTGGTGTTGTGTCTGTAGAACTGGTGTCCTTCTTTACGTGTGAGCTCGGACCTCCTGTGGGGTGGAATGTTGAGGCAGGTGAACTAGAATGCGTACGCCACGCTCATGGTTTCCAAAGAAACCGAGTAACCTTTGCTGTGATCTTGACCTTCACCAGAGCTCACCCTTGCCAATCCTTGGTGCATCTTTCTTTGATAAATTTAGCACAAATCAATATCAGAAGTAATAACAATTTTTGAGGCATTTGGAGAAGTAACAAATGGAGGAATGATGACCTTGTCTGTTTTCTGTGTCGCGTGCTGTTGTCTGGGACAGAGAAAGGTGACGTCTATACCTGCTCCTTAAAAGCTGAGTCATTCTACGAGTTGGACTAAGAGCTCCCAAAGGTCAGCGTGTCCCCAGGTCCTGGGACAGTGCCTGGTACATAGTAGCTATTCAGTCAACATTGATTTAATAAATATGTATTCATTCAATAAGCAATTACTAATAAATGGATACATGAGATGGTGAAATGATAGATTAATCCACTGCTAGACTACAGTGAAAAGAATGAACTTAAGAGACCATTAGGTTCACATAAACCAAACTCAATTCGTTAGGGTAGAAACATTTCACAGAAATTTAAAAACAAAAAGCCCCACACTCGCATTGCTTTATGGAAGCCTTGTTTCTCAAATGCCAGTTATTGAAGTTGGTATGTACTTTTTGGGGGAAGCAGGAAAGCGGTACTGCTACCAGGGCAGCAAGTCCCGGGGCTGAGGTCAGAGTGCCCACGGGCCCTCCCTCCACCCACACCTAACCTTGGACTGGGCAGGTTTCCAGCGTCGGATGTATGTTTTGCCGGTATTTCCAAACTGCCTGCCACCTGCGCTACTAATTTCCTAATGCACTTAGCATTTTTCCACGAATGGACTCACTTGAAAGGACTTAAGTTTGTTCCTGAACCACTTAACCCATCTGCTCATGAAACAGCCTCTCCAACATGAAATACGCCACCTTTGCTCCGACGCCTCTGTTTTCAAGCAATAATAAGTCTGAGGTCGGATTTTCTTGGAAGTGTGTGTGTGTGTGTGTGTGTGTGTGTGTGTGTTTATGTTCTGGTATGAAAATTACCTAACGCAATTATGGATTTTTTTTTTTAAAAAGATCCAGAGACCTTATGCTACTTTTAAAATACAGCAGCCCCCATGAAATTAACTCTCGAATTTCAGCCTTTGCTTTTGGTAGAGTTCATGATATCTTAATTTTCTGTACTGTCAAGGAAATTTTGGCTTAGATTTTGTAACCGAAATGAAAAAGGTGTTTGACAAGTCTTATAAAGAACGCTGGAATATGGGAAGTGTGCTTTTTAACAAGGAAACTACGGTCACTCTTCCAGTGAGAGGAATAAATACAATACTCTGGTTTCCCCCACTGCCTGCTAGATACAGCTTTTTATGGGATAGAAACCTGCCCTGCAAGGCTGCTGTTATGAGGTGGATTTGTTTACGAAAACAGAAGGTGTTATTGGCCTTGGTATCTGCAGGTCCTTAGGGTCAGTTTCTTCAGACAGGAATTCTGAAGGGATCTCTTTTCCATCTCTGTTCCTTCAATTCATAGAGGACGTTCTGTCGGTCTCTGTGTTGATCTTTTGTCTTTAAGCTTTAGGAAATCTGAACGACAGGGTACGATACACAGAAACCTGGACAACCGTAAGCTCACTCTTTCTGATCCCACAGAATAAAGCTTTAACTTTGCATGAACTGTTAACTTCCCTTCTCCCAGGCCACTCCACCCTGAAATTTGAACCATCGAAGGGTTTTGATTCTAAGGCACATTTTATACAAACTTGAGAGTTTTATATTTTATTATTTTGTTCTGTACTTAAAAGGATCCTCTCACACTTGGGCTTAGACTGGCTAGCAATCCTTGACGTCAGCTTCATTCACTAAGTAGGTGTTTATTGGGCATCCGCTGCGTCCCAGGCACAGTGTAGGTGCTAGAGGTGCAGCGTCTTGCCTTCAAAGACCGGGTGGTGACGAGGTGGTCCACCTGAACTTCTCTTAGACTTCATTCACCCTATAGTCATTATTTTTTGTGGGAGGGACCACGGATGACCCCACGTATGTACTTACTTCTGGTGGCCAATGCGTTATTTCCAGTCCTGGCTCTGAAAACAGCCCTGCTTATCCATTGGCAGCTGCTGTTACAAGTGCTTTAGGTGAGGGGTATATACTGTAGGTTGAGGTTTGTCTGTGAGGAATAGGAAAAATAATCACTTGTTTAGACAAAATAAGTGTTTATTTCTCTCTCATAGGCTAGGGTTGGTGTGGCAGTGCTGCTCACGTTTCTCAAGTCCAGACTCTTTTTAAAAAAATATATTTTTATTGATTTCAGAGAGAAAAGGAGAAGGAAGAGAGAGAAACATCAGTGATGAGGGAGGGTCATTGATTGGCTGTCTCCTGCACACCCCCTACTGGGGATCGATCCTGAAACCGGGGCATGTGCCCTGATGGAGAATCGAACCTTGACCTCCTGGTTCATAGGTAGATGCTTAACCACTGAGCCACACCGGCTAGGCAAGTCCAGACTCCTTTGTGTTTAGCTGTACCTGACTGACATTCTCAAGATTACTTCATAGTCCGACACAGCTGCTCCAGCCATCACATCTGCATTTCAGCCACTCTGAAGGTCAAGGGTCAAAGAAATAAAGTCAAAAGATATGCGTCTGCCATTTTTAAGCATTGTCTGCTCCTGTTCCCTCCATGACCTCAGTCTTTGCTGCTGGTGAATATACTTATACTTTCCTTCAGATATCGAAGAGTGATTCTCTGTCACCTTTTCTAAATACAATATGGTAACAGCTCATGCTCTTTAATTCTAGAAGACCCCTGGCTATGAAACATGTTTATCCATAAAACAAAAGAGAAACATACAACATAATTATTACTAATGTTACAAATGCTTCTAATGGCCCTGGCCGGTTTGGCTCAGCAGCTAGAGAATCGGCCCTGAAACCGAAGGATCAAGGCATATACCTTGGTTGCAGGTTCCTAGCCCCAGTAGGGGCACGTGCGGCAGGCAACCAATCGATGTGTGTGTGAGTGTGTCTCTCTCCTCCCCCCTCCCACTTTCTCTAGAAATCAGTTGGGGGAAATGCTTCTAATGCATCTTTAAACAGGAACTAACAAAATGAAAAGCAGGCCGAGATCAGTGCTCCCATCTCTCCCAGCACACTAACTGTCTGAAAATCCGGCAGTTTTCTCCATGTCTGCGGAGGGTTTATCTGATGGCAGCTCCAGGCCAGCCTGGTACTTCCTTTGGCTAATGTGTATTTGCTGCTGACATCATGTTTAAATGCTGTCTGGGCCACAGTCTAAACACATTACAGATTTCAGTTGGACCGAAAGCATCCTTTTCTGTGCCTTTGGTCCTGGGAACAATGTTGTTGGTTACTTTGGTTGAACACAGGCCTCGGTTTAGGTGTCATCTATCTTAACAACTGTATTTCTCACAAAAGGAAGCGCTCTGCCCCCCGTTTTTCCAGCGGCGTGTCTGTGGCCTGACGGTTCCTGGGAGGCCATCAGGCCTCTCTGAAAGGCAGCACAAAGCTTTTAGAAGACCCCTGGCTGTGAAACGTGTTTATCCATAAAATAAAGGAGAAACACACAACATAATTATTACCAATGTTAAAAATGCTTCAAATGCAGGGCATTTGCTGCAGTAGCGTTGTCTTCCCAAGTTCTCGAAGCATCTCCCAGTCTGCACTGGTGGTCCTGGTGGGCCCGAGGCCGGTCACCGTGTCTCTGGGTAGAATGACTCAGGACCCAAAAAGGACAAAAGCAAGAAAGGGGAGCAGGTGGGTCCTGAAGGTCACGTGGGCATGCGGGGTCCACGTGGAGTCACGGTTCCTTTCATCGCTGACCTTCACACCCACTTGAAGCAGGTACATCACACGGGAAGGGGAAGCAGAGAGTGGCTTCCCGCAGGGCTTCCTCTGAAGTCCAGAGCCCTGAGGAGGCTGGGCTTTTTGTTTGTTCTTGTTGTTTTCTGGCTCCTAGAGCCACAGGGTGGTGGGGTCCTGCTGGGCGGCTCCCAGCTTCCTGGCCACAGCTGCTTTTTCTGCAGGCCCAGCCGTGCAGGGACCATTGTCATGGTCTCCACGAGGCACAGATGTAACCTTTCTTCCAGCCAGCTGGGCAGACAAGCGGCCCTTGTTAGAGGGCAGATGACTGCGGAGCAGCCCTTTCTCTCGGATAGAGCGGTTAGGTCAGCCAGGGAGCTGGAGAAACATGTCGGTCCATTGTGTGTGTGAGCAGCGTGCTCCCCGGCACTTATCTCAGCGTCAGATGACATCCCCTGTGGCTGCCACGGACCAGCCCACACCCCTGGCTGACTCCTGGGGGAGAGAGGAGAGCTGACCGTGGGCATCAGAGAGAGAACAGAGGGAAGGGGAATTTTTGGCTTTTTGGCGATGGCTCGGGTTCATCATTGGTGTTCCCTGATGTTGGCTGGCTGCTGCTGTGGTTGTGCAAACAGCCTCCTCTGCTTTGGGGGGAGGGGGGGAATTTTCCTGATTTCTGCTTCCCGGGGAAGCTGCCCAGCTCCTGGCCCTGGATTCTGAACAGAGGTGCCGGGTTAGGCCTGGGCAAAGGCAGTCCCCACCGCATGTCTGTCCTGTTAGCCTTTCTGTTTTGTAACCACGCCCAAGGGCCTGAGCACCCTCCCTTGATCTTTTCGGTGGATTTGCTTTAATGCAGGTGCCAGTTTTGTCGTGTGTGGTCCAGGCGGCCCTCCCCTTGCTCATCCTGTAGTTGAAAGAGGCCCGGGCGGGGGGAGGCGGGTATCGAGGCCTGGCCCTTAGTCCCGGGCCCCGTGGAACCTCGGGTTGTGCCAAGTGGGATGGATGACAGCTGCCCAGCGCAGCGCCCGGAGCTGTTAGGGGCAGCCAGGGGGTAATTTATTGCGACACCTGAAAAAGTCTCAGGAATGAAGGCAAAGCATTGCCGCCCCCCTGGGGCATTTGTGCTCCTTCCAAGTCCAGGGTGGGCAGGGAGAGGAGCCGGTCCACGCCAGCCTCTCTCTAGCCACCGTTGTTTAAAGCTTTGAACTTTCCCACGGAAGGAGGAGGGTTAGAGGAGTTTTGCAGTTGTTTGGGAAGTTGGTTCAGCGGTTGGCTTCTTTGCGCCTCTGCTTTGAGGCTTTGAGTTGCTGTGAAGCAGCGTCTTCAGTGATTCCGGTCGTTGGCCGTGCGGGTCTGACGCCTGAGTTGTCAGTGACGTCCCGGGACCGAGCTGGCCCAGGCCGGACTCCGTGTCAGGCTGCGGGGCTGCACCGGTTTGGCCACAGTGAACAGACCCGCCCTTGGGCTCAGGGGCAGGAATAAGAGTTGGGACCGTAGAATCTGTTCTGTGGATTGGGTTGGTCAAGGTCAGCTGGGCATGGTATTTTCTGTCACCCAATATGAAATTGGCAGCTTGCTCTAGGAATTCTAGAGCAAAACCGCCCTGTAATGATCTAAAAAGCACAATAAGGCCTGCACTGTTTTCCTTTTTGGCCTTTGTCAGCGAGTAAGAATACACAGGAATGCAGTGAAGGTCTCACAACGTTCACTCGAATCTCTACCATCCATGTAAATGCTCTCCCCCTGCCTTTCTCATAAGCCGGATAACGGAGAAACAGTTTTCCTGTCAGGAAAGGTGAGAGGTGAGATTCATGTCAAAAATGATGCCTGGAAGTGGCATCTCCTTGGGGACTGGCTTGTGGCTCCTGCATGCACTCTGCAGTCTTGGCTTAGTTGTTGCAAGGGGTCGAATCCAGCGCCCACTGCCTGGCACCACCCCCTCCAGCTCCCTCCCAACCAAGAGCAGCATTGGCAGAGGGTCCCCCAGTGCAGAGCCTCGACCTCCATGCTGAGCTTTTACAGTTGACCTGGGGTTGTCCCGGTGACAAGAGCAAATTTGGACGAATTAAAACACAACACCAGCCCGGCTGGCGTGGCTCAGTGGTTGAGCATTGACCTATGAACCAGGAAGTCACAGCTCGATTCCTGGTCAGCACATGCCTGGGTTGCGGGCTCAGTCCCCAGTGTGGGGGGATCAGGAGGCAGCCAATCGATGATTCTCTCTGAAATCAATAACAAATCTATTCAACAACAAGAAACACAACACCAAAGAAACCAACTCGGAAAACACTGCTTAGATTGGCTCCGCAGGGAAGATGGATAAACAGCCAGTGCCTGTCCCCCACCCGACCCCATGCACTTGGGGCTGTTTCTCCTCTTTCCGAGTCAGTGTCCCCGGGAATC
This sequence comes from Myotis lucifugus, assembly GCF_000147115.1. Classification (NCBI taxonomy): domain Eukaryota; kingdom Metazoa; phylum Chordata; class Mammalia; order Chiroptera; family Vespertilionidae; genus Myotis; species Myotis lucifugus. Next base: position 3,134,322 of record NW_005871173.1, read on the forward strand.
TCGTGACTGACATTTATCTGCGTTCCAGCCGAGAGGAGAGTTTTCGAGGGGAGCTGGGGCTGGGGGGAGGGAGCCTGGGGTGATTTTATGTGATTGCTAACAAGTCTTTCTCCTCTCCAGAGTTCCCATGGTGATTGGTCTCGTTAGGCGTTGCATTGATCTTGTGAGTTTTAATTAGACTCTGATAGTCCCCAGGAGCAGAGAGGGTTGTGCGTCCTTAGTACCTTGTTTAATTTAATGTTTGATGGTGGTTGGATAACAGAAAACGGTAGAAAATCTGTTCTGTTGATACCGCTCCACAGATAGAAGGGTGTCATGCAAGGAGAAGAATGAATAGTAAGTGGTTTTGCTTTTTTCCTCTTGAAAATATCAATGCAAAATTCCTTTGGGATTACCTAGTAAAGTTTTACTTTTTAGAATTCACACAAGAAGATAGGTCATATTGGTTCCCCAACGGTGGGCCTTAGCCTGGGAGAGACGGGGACAGCGGGTTACTTCAAGGGGTCAAGAGTCCAAAATCGTCTGTAAGCAGTAGATAGTGTACCTTATGTGTATGGGTGTGCTATTGTGTGTTTTCAAGCACATGTCCTGTGTGACTAATGAAACATAGATTCAGTTAAAAGCATTGCTGAATTCATGATAGCCTTCTCTAATGACACATTTTCTCAATAATAGAAAGGTAGAAAATACAACTGCTACCATATGGGGTTGCACATAATTTTTTAACATTAAAAAATAGTTCCTATCCTTGAAATGATCCGGAACCACACTTCTGAGCTATTTATCAGAGTAGCATTGATCCATATGGAAGCTTAGGGAGACGTAGGATAAAGGCGTTTCTCCAAAAGCATCTATGAAAGAACTTTCTGGAAAATAAATGATTGACATTTGTAATAATGTCCAAAATGTGCCATATAGCCCCTGCGGTTTCTAAATGACAGCGTCCCCGATTACTGTGTCCTGGTGGCCCCAGCCTTAGAGGCAGAGTAAGTTTGTCTCTCCTTCACCTCTTCCTGTATCCCCTTCCCGACCAGCGTTTCCGATTTCCCAGGTGTTAGGAGGGAGACAGGGTCCTTGTTTCTGTGGTGGTGGCTGGAAGTTTGGACACTTGGTTGGAGGGGCGATAGGAGTTACAGAGCGAGACACCTTCCATTGTGTGACAGCGAAGCCTGACCAAGCTTTCCTGTGTCTGGGTGTCACTCACTGATGAGCGTGGTCTCCTGGTGTGGAAAGGGCTGGGGTTGGGGGGAGCCTGGAACAGAGGCAGCCTCAGGATTGGAATCTCCAGAACGAGGAGGCTCGGAGCACCTGGCGGTGCACAAGTGGCCTGTGCGTCCCTAAGTGGGGTGCAGGGGTAGCTGCGAGAGGGGACAGTTACTGGGCAGGACCCCCACTTCCTCTGAGTTGACCTGTCAACACCCAGCGCGTCTTTGAAGAAGAAGTCTTCCTGTGTCTGCTTCTCCAAGGATCGCTGTTGACCCCTACATAGCACTTCCTGAATCTCTATGGCCAGGAGGGTGCAGAAGCTTGCTGCTCGGGGAGTAAAGAACAAACTCCCCGCGTTGGAAAGGATCATCTAGATGTCACCTAATCCAGCTTCCTCCCGTGCAGGAATCCTTCTTTGAAAAGCATCCGAGAGGTCTGGAACATGTATTGTTTTAATCAGGAGTTCCAGTTCTCACTTGCACATTTGACTTGAACAGAGGCAGAAAAGAGCGTGCCTAAAACTGGGCCTGTGTCTAAACATTCTCCATTTGCTTCATTAGCAAATGAGCATTGACCTATGAACCAGGAGGTCACGGTTCTATTCCCGGTCAGGGCACATGCCTGGGTTGTGGGCTCCATCCCCAGTGTGGGGCTTGCAGGAGGCAGCGGATCGATGATTCATTCTCTCTCTCTCTCTCTCTCTCTCTCTCTCTCTCTCTCTCTCTCTCTCTCTCTCTCCCTTCCTCTCTGATATCAAGAAAAATACATTTTAAAGAAATGAGTGAGGAAGGGTTTCAAGGAGGAGTGGCGACATGTACAGGGCAGTGCAGAGACTCACCCTGTGCCTCCTGACAACGGTTTTCTGGTCAGTGATGCTTCTCCCAGTCGCAGAGGTTGGTAACGGCCGGAGGCAGGCAAATAATTCCTGAAACGAAGACTCCTTTTCCTGCCTGCTTCCACGGCGATCGGCGTAGCTAGCAGCAAAGCCGGGGTCGCTGCTGGTGGAGAAGCTGATGTCATTGCTGTGTCCTTCTGTTTTGGAATCTGAAATAACACACATGCTCCAGGGCCTGGGAAATTCCCAGGTGGCCGCTGCCACGAACACTATCTCACTGAATCTGTTTCAACCGAGGCGTCAACCTCGAATGGTTCGGGGGCAAGGGTCGCAGTAGGGAAAGACGCCTTGAAAAGCAGCCCACCTGTGGGCAGTCTCCTATCTTCTGCGAATACACTGGGTGTGAATGTCTCACCCTCCCTGGAGAATAATGATTGGCACTGAAAATAGCTTTAAAAGGGACTTCAGGATACAACTATCGCAAGACATAGGAATCAGGCAGATGGATGGCTGTGGGATTTGGAACTTGGCTTTCCTGAACTCGTATGTGCGGTCGGTTCATTACAGGCCCAAGTTCGGGTTGGCAAAAAGCCTGCTCCCTGGTCATGCCTCCTAGGTCTTAGCTCTTTCTGTGACAGCAGCTCTATTTTGCATTAGCTCTTTCTGTGACAGCAGCTCTATTTTGCATTAGGGTCTTTAAGTTAGAAGCCCCCTTACAAATACCTGTTAGGTTTGGGACAGTGTGTCCCAGTGGCAGTGCCTACGCCAGGTCTGAGGGCAGGGCAGGGAGATACTGGCCTCAGCTGACACCGCCCTGCTGCTAAGTAAGGGCAGAGGCAGAGGAACAGAGGGACCGTGGTGGGCGGGGCCAGCCACCTAGTGACACTCTTCCACCCTATAGAGGGGACACCAGGAAGTGCAGTTCCAGCACTTTCCAGCCGGCCTCTCTGCACATTGCCATTGCCAGGGCTTCCAGGGTTCGCCATTTATCAGTCTCGGAAGCCACCCTTCAGAGCCCCTAGCCCCTGCCAGAGGTACAGCAGTTCCTCATACTAGTATGTGAAGACTCTGCAACAAAGAACAAAAAAGAAAAAACACAGACTCTGCAATCATTTAGGATAATTACGCTTTAGACACAAATTTAAAAGCCCCGTTGGGTGGGATCCGGGTTCAGCATGTGACATGGCTCCAAGGGAGGCTCTGTGGGTGGGCATTGGGCACCTTACTTCTTTGATCAAGTCCCACGTTCACCACAGCTCTGCTCACCGTGGCCAAGATACGGAAACAACCTAACTATCCATGGATGGATGAGCGAATTTTAAAAATGTGGAATATGCATCCAGTGGAATAGTACTCAGCCATGAAAAAGAAGGAAAGCCTGCCGAATGCGCAAACATGGATGAACCTGGAGGACATTATGTTAAGTGAAATACACCAGACACAGAAGGACAAATACCACATGAGACCACTTACAGGAGGGTCTGAAATAGTCACCATAGAAGCAGAGAGTAGACGGGGGTGCCAGGGGCCGGGAGAAGGGTGAAGTGGGGAGATGCTGGTCAAAGGGTGTGAAGTTTCAGTTATGCAAGAGGATTACGTTCTGGAGCTCTGAGCTTCGAGGCTGATTGGAACGGCCCCTGCACCCGGAAAGCTGCAGCCGGATGTTCAGTTTGTACGTGTATTTTAATGCCCATACCTGCGGAGCTGTGTTCTTAATGATCTATGCCGAATAATTTATCTCCCCAAGAAACAAGTCATTTCTTTACCCTTTTACTCCTGTGACTACACATAGTTCCCTCAGATCAGGAAGTTTTAACTTGTTCTTAGTTTTGTGCATAGTGGTGGCCAATAAATATGAAAGGAATCCTTCTACTCTTCAACTTACATCTGTAACTTATGAAGTCGATTTTAGGGTAAATGTATGTGAAACTATCATTTGTCCAAATTCATTACCCCCTCTCCGCCTTTCTGCAAATGATTTATGAACAATAACCGCATTCTCTTTTTTGCCTTTTCGAATGAGCTATTATAGTTTCATAACCCACCCCAAGCGTGGTGGCTCCGAACAAACTTTCTCATGCTGTCCTGGTTCTGTGGGTTGGCTTGGTTTGGCTGCGCAGTGTGGGGTTGGGATATTTCCGGCAGCTTCCATCTGATCCCGACCGATGCACCAGGGAGACTTGTGTGGCTGTGGCTGTGGCTGTGGCTGTGGCTGTGGCTGGAACCGTGGAGGCTGGCGGGCGTCTCTGCGTTTCCGTGTGCTTTGCCTCAGCTTCCTCGGGGCTTGGTGGCCTCGGCGGTCTGACTGCAGAGGCCGCATTCCCAGGAGCCAGGCTGGAGCTGCAGGGCTCTGATGCCTTAGAGATCGCAGCAGAGCCTTCTGGGACATTTTCTTGCTCACGTTAGTCACTGCGACTGGCCCAGGTCAACGGGAGGGCCGTTAGGTTTCATCTCTCAATGGCAGAAGCAGCCAAGAATTTGCAGCCATCTTTAATCTACCACATGACATAGTCAAAAGTAGATTTTTTTTTTTTTTTTTACATTTTAATGATTGCTTATTGAGATGGACCAGTTAACAAAGGGAGACTTATTTTTGTTTTCGAAAAGCACAGACATGTTCGGTTCTCCCGCTGTGCCATTAGATGGTAGATCGTGGCAGTTTTAGATGATGCCTCTACTCCCAGGCCGGCAGCCTGCGTCTCGGTGCCCCTTCGAAACCAAGGCTCGCTGGTCAGCTTTGAGGTCCTGACTCACTGTTACTCCTGAGAGCCTTTCTGAGAGTTGCCTCCTTAGGAACAGAGCTCCTGGGGGGAGGAAGACAGAAAGTACAGTGAACGAAGTAAAAATCCCAAGCGCATTAGACAGTAGCCACCCTCACAACACTTTCCCCCAGGAACTCAGGACATTGTAAGTGGAGTAAAGTGAACCAGCCTAGTTAGCCCTTCTTTCTGGTAGGACCTGCTTTCAACCAGGACATTGGACAGTTAACATCTAGTTAACCTGGTTCTATTTAGCAAGGGAGTAAGGAAACCAGCACCCTCCCCAGGCTGGCCTCCCAGGTGCCCCGAGGCAGTGCTGTGCTCAGGTATCCTGCAGTCTTTCCGGAACAGTCTGAGCTGAGGGCAGTCAGGTTCCCCTGCCCTGCCCGGTCCGCAGCCACTCTGAGTGATGCAATCGCTTGTCTCTTAATGGAAACTGGGGAGAGTCCTTTGCTGCCTCTCTGGGCTCCCAGCTCACGTCCACCTGTCTGACTGTGTCCACCAGCAACACCGGTTCCCATGGCAACTCTGGGCCTCAGTTTGCCATGCTGTTGGGACAGCTCAGTGCATGCTGTGCAGTGCCATGTGCTCCCTACTGCCCCGTCCACACAGAAGGAAAGCCAGCCTGTCCCTTGGGCCCCATCACATGGGATGACACTCAGCCACCTGAGCCACACCGGCCAGGGCCCAGTTAGCATCCTGTTTTAAACATTCCTGCATGTTGTAGTATGTGTCAGTATTTCATTCCTTTTTATGGCTAAATAATATTCCACTGCACAGATAACCATGGTGCTTGCCCATTCATCAGCTGAAGGACATCTGGGTGGTTTCCCCTTTTTGGCTATTATGAATAGTGCCTGGATGGTCGTCCATCCTAGTGAGTGACTGTGTACTGGGTAGCATGTTAGGGGTCAGAGGAGAAAACTTGACAGCAGAAAAACAAGGACAGGTTATCAACATTCTAAAGTTTGGAAAAGCACCACTGAAGAAGGAACATACAGCCTAGCAACTCCCGGGCTATAGGAGGGAAGGGCAACACCAGGGAGAGAATCCAGAGGAAGGAGTGCTGAGGGGAGAGAGGAGGCAACGGCCGGAAGGGAGCACAGACACGCAGGAGGCTTGGTCCTTGGTCGGAGGGAGCCTTAGGCACTGTGGCTGGCAGCCATCTCTCTGAGCGGAGGCACCCAGGAAATTGTAACTCCTAGTGGTCACCAAAGCTCCTCTGGGCTCTGGACACAGAGGCAGCAGCACCCACATTCTTAAAAGACCATTCATTGTGGTGCTTTAGCTCCATCGTGGTGCACGGGCGTGGGGGTGGGGCAGTGGGAAGAACATGGGCGCGTGCAGAGGCTGTGCCCTGTTGCCGTCTGCGTGCATCTGCTCCGGGGGCTGCTTGGAGAGGGTGCCGCTCCACTAGGAGGAGGGTTTCTCGGGATTGCCAGAAGCCCCATGGCATTTGTGTGTCCGATCTGGCAAACACTGCAGCCCCTCAAATAGTTCCCCTGATGGCAAGAAGCTCCCCTACCCCGGTTACCCCAAAGACAAACCATGTTTTCGGAATGATTCCCTGAGTCTAAGATGAAACGGGTGGAAGGAGGCCTTGTGTTTTTGTGACTTTGTTTTGCTACAGTTGGAGGATTTTGCAGATTTTCCTGTTTTATGTCTGGGAGGATACATGCTTTATAATCAAAGCAGTAGATACAATATATTGGGGACCTACTGTGTGCTAATAAGCACATTCTTACTCTTTTAATTAGCCCAGAATCCTATGAAGTGGATATTTTTATTCCCATTTAATGGAGGAGTAATTTGAGGCTCAGACATGTGAAAAGACCTAAGGTCATTCAGCTGGTGAGGTCTCCATGTGAATGACAGAGTCACGTCTTTCTGAGGCAAGAGGTGGAAGGCAAAGCTATTCAGTAGGTGAGTCCCACGTGCCCAGCCCTCTACTTCAAACCTGTCACCCGGCTCAAAATACAGCCCCCAGCGCGCTGTCCTCTCTCACGGGGAGCTGAGGAGCCTGCCTCTGTAAGGGTGGAATGACTGGGGTTGCATACCACGTTACCATCCACCGTCCTTCGCTCAAACGAACGTCCCTCAGGCAGTGTTTCTGGGCAGCTGTGCCCCAGAGAGGCATATGTGACAGCCACTCTGGAAGTGGAAGGACATCACCTCAGGCAGGATAGGCTGGGCTGTGCTGTGGTAACAAACAACTGCAAAATTTTAGTGACTCATGACAAGAGAAGTTTATTTCTTGCTCAAGCTGCGTGACCGCTGATGTCAGCTGGGATTCTGCTCTAAGCTCCCCCTCCAGGCGGATGGAGCAGCAGTGCCCTCCGAGGGTGACGGCCGTGTGGCAGAGGGAGAGAGCGTTCTGGAGGGTCCCTCCAGCACTTAGCTGCTCTGGCCAGGAAGTGACCTGCATCGCTGCCGCTCCCAGCTCATCGGCCAGAACTATTCGTGTGGCTCCCCCAGCCACAGGGGCCAGAATGCAGTCCTCCGAGCTGCCTGTACATTGGAGGGGAGCTGGAAGTGACTGGCAGACAGCTCTGATGTCTACACAGGCATCTTCAGGTATCCCTCCCCTCCTCTGCCTCACCATGAGTTATAACAAGGATGGGCCTCAGTCAGAGAGACCCAGACCCCCACCCAGGAAGCTGTGTGGCCTTGGGCATGTCACCTCGTAAAATGGAGACTACTGTTACTTTGAAGTATGTTGTTGGGATGATTGCATGTGCCTGGCACCTAGTAGGTGTTCAGTAAATGATAACTTGTGAGTCGTTATATTATGAAAGTTACAGTTTCTGAACAGCGAAAAAAAAAAAAGTCCAGTATTCCACTGTCTTTCAATTCCATTTTCCCTAGATAAGCCGGTGTCTGGGATTCTATTCTAAGTGTAGAAAATCAATACATTTTAAAATGCTATTATATATACATTTGAAAAACTGGAAGGAACCAAAATTAAATGTCCAACCATAGGAGAATGATAAAGTAAATAATGACACATTGACTTTGTGAAATGTTATACAACCATAAACATAACAAGGAAGATCATGTAACAACATGCACAATGCCCACGATAGTACATTGGTGATAAGCGTATTAGAAAGTTGTAGGTAGTCATTGACCACAAGTATGTTCAAATGAATGTAGTTGAAGAAAGACTGAAAATAAAAATACCAAAAAATGGCAGGTGTATTAGAGTTGTAGAATTATGAATGCTCTTCATTGTTACTTATATGGTTTTAAAAACTATTATTTTACAGATTAGAAAAACTTCAGGAAAATAACCTAATGCATGCATTTATTTATGCCTGAAAAACTATCAAGAAATTTTAAAGTGAGATACATTAGTACCATGTTGACATGGTTAAAAATACTACATAGATTATCTCCATTTCTGAATCCAGTGGAAGAAATTGGGTCAGAGATAAAATGACATGTTTTTAAAAAGCAGGGCTAATAGAGCATCATGTTTGGGCAGCACATGTATGCACACACATGTCACCATGACTTCCAAATGTGAGCAGAGGTACAAAGTTTTGCAATGTGAAAAATTCTTTAAGAGTAGAAAGCTCTTAAGATGTGCGGCTGGCCAGCCTGGAGGGCTGGGGTAGCCGCTGACCACTCCTTTGGTTGTTACGGGGAGGGGGTGGGGGGGGTCGCCACATGAGTCTCCCACAGAGACGCAAAGGCCTGTGTGGGAAGTGGGTCCCTTCCATTCTGTAATTCTGGGGTCTATTCCAGTGCCTGACATGGTCTTCAGAATCTACCAGGGCCTGATTTCAAGCTCAGATTCTTGAGTTTCCACCCAGGATTTCCTTTCAGACCTCTGGAGAGGGGCTGGGAATCGCTTTTCCTTGGTCGTGGTGTGTGAGGACAAGTCTGTCCCCGGCAGGAAGGCCTCCAGGGTGTTTGTGAGATGAGCAAACTATCCAGAATTGAGAAGAATTCAGCTCTAAATACTTACATAGCTTGCATTTTCCTGGTGATTCCTGTGTCTGCTGGCCTTCTGGCCCCCAAGCCTCCCCCTCCTGTGGACCACTCCCCCCCCACCCCCACCCCCACCCCCCGCCCCCAAGCACACCTGCTCTCCCCCTGGGCTCCCCCAGGAGCTGGGATTTCCATTGCACAACCGGCTTCCCCAGGGGCTCCAGCCTCTGCGAGAAGTGGTTTGTGCTGGTTAATGCGCGTCCCGGGAGGAGGGGGAGATTATCACAGGAGGGAGCTATCTAAAATTAAGAGTTTGAGGGCTCGGAATCGCTGGGAAAATGGCTGTCTTTGTGCAGAACACTGAACCTGCTTTGCTGAGCACAGTGGTTGTAATCCCCCCTGGGAGAGAAGAACATCTTGGAAGCTGGAGCAGAGGGAATGAAACAAACGTTTAATTGTTTCCGCCTTTGAAAGCACCCCCTCCGAGCCAGCTGCGTGTTCTGTGGCCAGATCTTGAAGATGATGCTCAGAGACCCTGTGTGTCTGTTCCCTCATCTGTGAAATGGGCCTAACAGTGGTGCCTCCCTGAGGATCAGATGAAATTCTGTAGACAAAGGGCTCAGCAGAGTGCTGTTATCCTTCTGTGAGAGCGTGCTCATGGCATTCCTGCAGGTGAGGCCAGGGAAGGGCACTTCCGTCACTGCCCGCCCCTCTGCCACCAGAGAAGATGCCTGTGGTCAGGACCCCTATGCACAGCCGGGCGGCGGGACCTGCGGAGGCCCTGGTTCCTCTTGTCCCAGAGCCCCCTGCAGGATCCAGCTACGGGACAGTGTGCCCCAAGGCTGCTGACCTTGTGCCTGGAGGAGACCTGGGGAGGGTAACCCTGGCCTTGAAACCACTGTCCCATCATCTGGGCCCGGGGAGTGGATGTGGGCCCCGGTGCGCCGTTCACAGAGAGAGAAGCGTGTGTCTCCAGGAACAAGAGCTGCGACTCGTGCTTTGACCTCAGACTATACTTGACCCAGCGAGGAAGTGGAGTGGAGATTTGATTCTGGGAGAAGACAATTTTAATGCCAGAATCCACATTTACTATGTGAAATGTCTAAAATCAATAGAGTTTAATTTCTCCTTTTGTCATCCCCGCTCCTTTGCTAGGTGGTACTTTTCCATGAAAAGCAGCTGAGAACACGTGTTCCAGCAGGAGCCTATGAGACACTTATTGCAGAAGCGAGATGAAGGGTCTAACTGGGGAGGCGTGTGTGGTCCTTCCAGGTGTACGCAGGGCCGCTCTGCTCTTAGATGCAGACAAAACAAGTACCAAGTTTATACCCGACAGCATCAGTTGGCCATGCTGCCACACTGCGTGTCGCTTTTCTGAATGAAATTACTGCTTTGTAGACACTGCTTTTGTTGCAAGTGGAAGCGGGTCCTTGCAGTGTCAGGAGAAAAGCGTTTTCGGGGCCCACACGGGAGAGTGAGGTGTAGTGGGAGGGTTCATTTGGCTGGAAGTAGAAGCTTGCCCCGGGTTCCTGGGGTCTCTTCTCCGCCTGTCCCAGCCTTGTCTTCATCAGGCCCAGAAACAGGCCCAATGTCCAGACATTCTGCACCATTGGCTCGTTCCGCTCCAGTCTCTGTCACTATCTGGCTCGTTTAGTCTCTGTTCCTGGCTGCGCTCCGGCTGGCTGTGCCCAGGCCCGCGCTTGGAGTCTGCACACCTGCTGGCCGTGGCTGCTTGGGGAGAGAATCCTAGCGGACAAATGGGGGCTACCGTGCGTTATCAGGCGAGAGTGAGAGCTTTGTTTAGCTTGAGTTCTGTTATCCTGGCTGGGAAAGGACCAGGCTCCTCTTCAAACTAACCAATCAGTTTCCTAAGCTTTTGTGGGCTGGTGCTGGATCCTCCCCCTAACCAATCCACTTCCGAGGTCTGGGGTTCTGTGTCCCTTATCCAATCTGATCCTTTTCCCAGGCTGGACTGACAGGCCTCTGTGCTCATGCCTCATAGTAGAAGCACCTCTCCCTGTGCCATCTTGGCTTCTGTTGGGCATGCGCCCCTTTGTTGTTCTATCCCTCCCCCCAGTAATCTGCGGGGAATGGACCGGTGGTCCCCTGGGGAGTGTGTGCAGCTGTAGCTTCCTAGTAAAGCAGGCCCCAGCTTATTCGGCTTCTCAGTGTCCGATTCCCTTTGCTTCCTTTCTTTATTAATATGTAGCTACCTACACTAACACTTTGAAAAGCAAAGGCAGCAAGATGATGGGTGCTTTTGAAATTCTATGGCCCATTTTAAGAGTTGTATTCACTTTTGATTTTTGAATATATTCCTATGAATCCATAAATGTAGACCCCCCCAAGTTAAATATAAGGTATATATGTATTTTAAATTTATCCTTATCATAAGGAAAAGCTTACTTGGCTAAACATTATTAGGCATACATGGGCAAAGATGGATTACAATAAAGATAAAGTTACAGCCGAAACCGGTTTGGCTCAGTGGATAGAGCGTCGGCCTGCAGACTGAAAGGTCCCAGGTTCGATTCCGGTCAAGGGCATGTACCTGGGTTGCGGGCACATCCCCAGTGGGAGATGTGCAGGAGGCGGCTGATCGATGTTTCTCTCTCATCGATGTTTCTAATTCTATCCCTCTCCCTTCCTCTCTGTAAAAAATCAATAAAAAAATATATTAAAAAAAAAGATAAAGTTACAAACAATTATTTGAAATTTTCTCTATTTTAGGCCTCTATGGAACCACAGTGTAGCTCTGGATCACATAGCTATAGTGTTTATTTACATCTAGGAAGTTGTAACACTGTCTTTTGCCTCTGAGATCTTTGTCATTTATTTATGTTGCTGGAGCAAACAAGTAAGAACGGCTTTCCCTACTCTTTTTGTTAATATAGTAGGAGTTTTATCATATTGTTGTATGAATGATATTAACTTTCTTTTGACATAGGCAACATAATGAGCAATCTCCTTTGTGTTTTGGTGCTGTGGGTTTTATCCTCGTAGACATTAATTAAATGCCCTTTTGCTGTCCAGTTATATGTCTGTCTATTTAAATCAATTTGACTTTAACACAGAGCTACAAGGTAATTAAAACAGTGCAGTGCCACATCCTGGATTGATGAGAAGTCCTGGTTTCGGAGCACATCATTGGAGACCTTTGCATTAAGCATGTTCTCAGGAGTCTGCGATATATTAAGCCTTCAGTCACCTCTACCTGGAAGCAGTCATGATTAAGAAAAGTTGAACAATGATAGAGTTTTGTATTATGTATTATTAGATAGGATGCATGTAAGTTACGAAGCAAAGTGATAAAAGGAACACCCATAAGCTTATCATCTAATCTAAACTAGAACTTCACCAGCACAACTGTGCTTCTCTTATAACAACCTCACACTCTCATACTCTTACCTCTTCCCAGCGTTAACCACAGGACCGATGTCATTTTATTTTTCATAAAGGAAGGTAGACTCAGATTTGAGACCTCCGTTGTCACGTTTTATTCTCCTTCTGATCATTTTGCTGGAAGTGACTTTCCATGAAGTGGATGATCCACACTTTGATCAGACCAAGAGGTCAGAGAGCGGTGCCCTAGCTGCCTCTGGAGAGGGACACTGTCGGTTCAGGTTGTCCCTGGGCACTCAAGTCCCTAGGCACTGCTGCTGGCACTCTCCCAGTAACAGCATCATCCGAAAGGTTAGCTTTGTATCCTTAACACTTAGAATAGTGCCTGGGACGTAGTAAGTGCTTAACTAGTGTTCGTTATATTTAATCGTTTAATAAATGCTCATAGAGAAATATTTAGGTGGAAAACCGTTTCAGGTTCATATTTCCTTTAAGATCAGTATGAGCATGTGAAGTCAGATAGATAGATAGATAGATAGATAGATAGATAGATAGATAGATAGATAAATAGATAGATATAGATAGATGATAGATACAGGTAATGTGTTTTTTTTAGCCATGAAGTCAGTTGACCTATGACCCCTCTAGCACCTGGGGGTGGCCTGTGGGGAGACGTGACGTGAGCCAGCTGCACTGAGTCGGAGGCCTCTCCTGTCTTCCCGCTGTGATCCGCCTTCAGAGGCCAGTACGCACCCTGGAGCCAGCTTCCGGAGTGCAGGTCCTGGCGCAGCCACCGGTCGCTGTGTGATCTTGGGCGAGTTACTTAATCTCTCTGTGCCCCAGTGTCCTTTTGTGGGAAATGGCAATACAGTGCCTCCTTCATAAGGGTGTTTTGAGGCTTCAGTGAGTACAGACAGGTAAAGCTCTTAGAACCGCGACTGGCACATCCTGAGTTCGGTGTCAAAGTTTGTCATCACTTTAGGTGTCTGAAGACTTTTTTCACCGGGTTCGTATTTTTAGTTGGCCATCACCCCTCTTTGGTAAATGGGATCCTCACACCCAGCAGGAGCGTGGAGGGCTGCCTCTCAGAGCTCTGGGAATGCCTTCCGCACAGGACTTCCTATAGAATTTGCTCCCCCCCACCCCCGCGCCCCGTCTTTTCTCAGTTTTCCTCAAAGCCCTTGGCACAGGAGTTTACACAGACTTTTAGCGCTGCGTTTGCCTCAGGCTTCTGAGCTCACAGACAGCTGGTTGGATTTCCCTCTTGAAGGTGTAAACAGAAGTGGCGAGATGTTTACCCTTGAACCTGAGCATGTTGTTATGGGGGCAAATATGTCAGAGAGAGAAGTCATTCACCCCAGATGTGTAGCAGGTTGCATTTGAATGTCCTTGAGGCTCTTTGTTGTGTCGATGTCTTTCTGCACAGTCTTATTTGGATTGTGCTATTCAAGTTGCTTGTAATTGATCACATTGTTTAGAAATAAGAGTGGTGGAAAGAATGATGTTTATAAGTTCTGCACAGGGTTTGTGTGGCTTGTACACATGAAGACTACCCTGCCTCCGTGTCCTCCTGCCTTTTCATGTCACGGTGCAGACACTGGTTGTTGCAATACAGTTGTGTGCCACATGACAATGTTTTGGTCAACAATACACCACATACCTGATGGTGGCCCCATAGGATCACATGGAACTGAAAAATTCTCCGGCCTAGTGACATGCAGCTGTTCTGACGTCGTAGCAACTACGTGTTTGTGGTGATGCTGGTGTACAGCGTTTATAAAGTCTCCAGTGTGTACAGTATGTCCTGGGCCTTCACACTCACTCCCCTGACTCACCGACTTACCCAGAGCAACTTCCAGTCCTGCAGGTTCCATTCCCGGTAAGCGCCTTGTATGGGTATACACCATTTAAATCTTCATACTGCGTTTTCACTGTGCCTTTTCTACATTGAGATACACAAATACTCTTCATTGTGTTACAACTGCCTCCAGTATTCAGGACAGTCACATGCCGTACAGGTTTCTAGCCTGGGAGCAGTGGGCTATGCCATACAGCCTAGGTGTGTAGCAGTGAGTGCACGCTGTGATGTTTGCACAAGGACAGAATCACCTAATGATGCATTTCTCAGAACGTATTCCTGTCATAAGTGATGCATGGCCGTAATAACACCATAATAATTTAACTCGTCCAGTGAATCTGGGTTCATTGCCCATTTATCGCCCCGTGAGGGCAAGGACCTTACTTTACTCATCACTTCAGTGCCAGCCCTGAGAACTGTGCCTGGCACCTGGTAGGGGCCCAGTCAGTCTTAATTGACTGAATGTATAAATGAGTTGGCCATGAAGCACCCTCCTGCAGGGGGTTACCTGCTCCTTCTGTCATGATCATGTCTGTCCGTCACACAGAGGCTGCTTACTGGGGAGGGGAGCGTGCAGACGTGTCATGGAAACCGCTTTCCATAATGGCTATGACCTCTCCACCACTTTGTAACCAGTGTCCCCGAATCTGGTATGAGTGTAGGGGCGCACGGAGAAGGCTTGCGTTCAGAATGAATCTCAGTGAGTTGATTAAGCTAAGGGAACTTTTCATAACTGACCAATTCCTGGCACATAACATCCCCATCGATACTACTTCACAAAGAACGCTCACGAAAAAGTGACTTCATGCTCTGATCTTCAAATTCTGGGAGTTGTTTTTTTCTAGGAAATTATGCTAAAGTATAATTTGGCCTCTGATAGTAGCCAATTGGAAATGTTTGATTCGAGTGCCTGAGTACAGTGAAGGCAAGTTTGTAGAACATTCGAGTGTCTGTATTTCATTCACTGCTTCTCCCTTAAAAAACGATCTAGGTCAGTGGTCGGCAAACTGTGGCTCAGCAAACCATGGCTCGCAAGCCACATGCGGCTCTTTGGCCCCTTGAGTGTGGCTCTTCCACAAAATACCGACTTCTGTGCATGGGCCACGAAGTTTCAATTGCACTATACGTGTGTGCCCGCACATGGTATTTTGTGGAAGAGCCACACTAAAGGGGCCAAAGAGCCGCATGTGGCTCGTGAGCCGCGGTTTGCCGACCAAGGGTCTAGGACCTAGGTGAAGGTCAAGCCAGTCAACACCCTCTTCA
>NW_005871173.1:3149658-3186714 GCF_000147115.1 Myotis lucifugus
TGCCACCCAGCCCTGCTCTCATCAACTCATCTTCAGAAAGAGTGTCTTTCTCTCTGCTGACGCTCTGCCAACAGTTCCGTGTGAGGTTATGCCTAACAGAGCAGCGCGTCTCACACACAGTGTCTGGCCAGGAGCCCTGGGCAGTGCGGCATTTGTTGTGAAACGACCCTTAACATTGGGTGAAATGTGCTCTTCAAGCTTATTTTGTTCTTAACTGGTGACTTGCTTTCCTGTATATAAAATCAGAGTCGGAAGATGTCAAAGTGGACGTGGGCTCCCAGTAATGATGGTGACCTTGATTGAGATGTAAACCATCTCATGGTCATTCAGCTAATTCCTGGAATCCTTTCCACTGTAAGGGCGATTATTAGGGTTTCTGACAAGACGATATCCAAGAAGTGGTTCAGGCCGTGCGACAGTGGGTAGAGCCCTTTGCATCCTGTTCTGTGTGTGTGTGTGTGTGTGTGCGTGTGCGTGTGCACACACACACTCACTCACTCACTCTGCGAGGAGGCCAGGCTTCTGTATTTGGGGGGACTGTAGGATGCATGACTTACTGCTTTTTATCTATTTCTATTTGTAATCTGCTAAAATCTATCCACGTGCTGAAAAATACAAAGGCATCCAAGGACTTTGGGGCTACAAACCCAAGTGAATAAAACTGGGGCCAGAAACCTCTTTGAAAATTCCTTACTACGTTATAATTGGGGATATTGAAGCTGATAGAAATGGGAGGATTTGCTTCCTTTTAAAATGAGATAGATATTGGGATCATAGACTCTCAGGCCTAGAAATGAACTTGAGGCCCTACCCCCTTCTGGAGGTCTGGGCCTGGGGGAACCCCCCCCCCCCGGGGTGCATGGGATGTTGCAGCAGAACCAGGGCCTCTGCTTCTCGGGTGGGAGGCTGCACTGTGCGCCACGCCCCGGCCCACCTGGGAGGCAGTTTTGTTTGGAGAAAGGTTTCCAGGAGAGAGTGTAGGAGCGAGGGATTGGGGATGTAATTTCCCTTCTGCGGTGCCTTTCCTTTCCTTAGACATTTTCTGGGCTAAGCCTTAGCCATCGTGTCATGTCTGTCGCTTCCCGCGTGCTTCTGCAGTGGGTTTTGTAGTTGTTTTTATCCCGGTCACTGAGTGCAGCTGCTGCCTTGGAACCCTGCTCCGGCCGGGAGACCTGCTCTCCCACCTTGACTTTGTCTCTGGCAGGAACGCGCAGGGCTCTGGGGACTGGATTTTAACTTCTGGGACGGTTACAATTTAAGTCACACCTGTAGCTCCCGTGGCGGATGTTTTCCTTCACTTTGGCACTGGGGCTGTGTGTGTGCCAGTCGGTGGGACTGCTGGCCTGTCCGTCAGTGGGGCCTGGTGTCTGTGTGCGGCTCCGCTCCGAGGTGTGCTCCGGGTGACTCGGGGACAGCGCTGTCCTGCCGCTGAGAGCAGACAGGGCTCTTCACTGACGACTTGTTTATAATAGTGAAAAGCCCAGGCAACCCGGATGCTTGCCCAGCGTTGAAATTGCAGCTCCAGAGCCGCCCAGGTCGTGATTCTTCTTGGCTCCGTCCGCCTCTGCTGTGTGCTTGCCTGGAGCCACCAGTTGTTTGGCTCTGTCCCAGCACAGAGCCGCACCGCAGTCCTCTGGAAATGTCACCGGAGCCATCCCTGCTTGGGCCAGGCCCTTCAGGGTGGTCACTGAGTGTAGCCCGCTGCCTCGGAACTGTGTTTAAGCGGCCGGCACGCCCGTGGCGCCCTCCCTCCCTCCCCATCCATCATCCACGTCCACTTCCCTGGGACCTCGCCTGCTTCATCACCCGGACGATGGCCCACTCCCCTAAAGTCTTCTACACTCTTTGTCTGAACCTACGTTGCTCAGTGTAAAAAGACGGATGGGGTGAGGCAGATACTAGGCATGTGTGGGGTCCATAGATCTAGGAGCTGTTAGAAGCGGGGGGAGGGGGGAGGGGGAGCAAGGCGTCCCCTGAGGCTGTGTCCTGAAGATATGAGCGGCAGCCAGTTGTGGTCACGGTCATGTGAGGGGACCACTTCCCACACTGAACTTCATCCTGAACCTGGGCACTTATTGCCTCATCAGAGGGGACCCCCATTGGCACCTCATCCCACACTGCCACATCCAGGGCTGTGTGCCCACCCTGGGGGGGCATGCAAATGAAAGGACGAGAGGTGTGTGAAGCAGGGCCAGGCACACAGGAGGGCCCTCCTCAGTGACGGTGGCGGTCCGGCCACCTCTTGGTGAGGAAGAGTCCACGCTTGCAGCTCTTCTGTGTGCTTAAAGGGCACGAGGCACATTTACTAGTATTTCCTGCTCCCCCGGGCACCTGGCACACTGCTTGGCATGTAGCGGGTACTCATGAAATATCTATGGCATGATCGATTGGACTCGGTTACTGTCCCTGGAAATGGAAAGAAAGGAGATAAATTCATCAAAAGGCTTTGTAAAGGGAGAAACTGTAGGATTTGATGAATACACTTTTAATGAGAGCATAGAGCTTTTCCCTTTTATTTTTTAAATCAATCTCTGTAAATGAGCTGAATGTGAGTTTCTACATTAAAATTTAATTTGTTGAACTCAGAAACCAAAGGCTCAAATCATCCATTTTGGTGGGGGGTCCCCAAGCCTTGGGCCCCTTCAGTTGGCTCAAGTCTGACTTCAGTGACAAGTGGCCTTGGCTGTCACCCCATCAGCAGCTCTGGCCCCATAAACTGGCAGATAATAGGAAATTGGAGAGTAATCATGGGGCCTGCACGTGGCAGGCAGCTCAGTCATAATCCTGAGGATTAATTATTTTGATTATCCAATTATCTCTGGTGCGGATTTGCCATTTTCAGAAGCGCAGAGCTCTCCCTGCAGACCGACCTGCCCCCCATCACATCCGCCCTGAGCGTCACCTCGTCTGTCCCACGGAGCAGCCCCCCAGCCCCACCCCCTCCTCTCCCTCCACCCTGGTCTAACCCACCGGCACCCCCTTCCCAAGTACAGGTCTCCCCTCCCTGCATCCGCTCCGGGGCCTTTCCATATTCCAGCCCCATCTGTCACCTCCCAGCTGGGAACTAGCACTGGGTCCCACCTTAGCCACCTGTGCGCCTCGTCCCGCCTCCCCTGCCCTCGCCCTAGCCCTCAGTCCACCACCCTGCCCTCCTTTCATTCCAGAAACCCGGGTGCTGCTTCCCCCTCGGGGCTCGGGCCGTCCGTCCTGCCTGTTCCCGGCCCTTCCCATCAGCCGTCGCTTCCTGGGCGGCACAGCCAGTTCTGGAATTGGGGAGCGAGCTTCGGGCAGGTCTGCTCTTGTGGGCGGGACAGCCGGCCCAGAAATCGAAGCCCTGTTCTCCACCCGGTTATTCCTCTGCCGCGGACCCCAGTGTCCATCCGGAGTTAGGCCCTGCTCTCGGGCTGGACTACCCCAGGCAACCAAGCCAAGTCCCCGCTCTCGCGCAGCTTGCGGTCTGGGACCCTGGAGAGAAGGTCAGGACGGGACAGCCAGGGCCCCTGGTGAGGACCCGTGTGCAGGCAGAATCGCCTGGACCGCCGCAGACCAGAGCCAGGCTGAGTCTCGCCGGCCGGCTCAGGGCCCGTGCCCTCCGGGGTGAGGGGCTCCGGCGGCCAGGATGCACGTGCAGCTGGGCCCCGAGCGCCATAGTGACCCCATGCTCTCCCTTCGCTGGTTGTGTCAGCGTCCTCGAAGCCGAAAGCATGCCAGTCAGACATGTTTTCTAGGGGAAATAATCAGCAGTAGGAAAGCTCT
This sequence comes from Myotis lucifugus, assembly GCF_000147115.1. Taxonomy (NCBI): domain Eukaryota; kingdom Metazoa; phylum Chordata; class Mammalia; order Chiroptera; family Vespertilionidae; genus Myotis; species Myotis lucifugus. The sequence goes on from NW_005871173.1 coordinate 3,153,415, forward strand.
CCCAACCCACAGCTGGGACAAGACTCAGAAAAGCCTGCGTTCTGGCCAGTGGGCGGTCAGGAGGTCGGTGTGACTGGGAAACCCCCTCCCAGCCCGGGATGTGGTCCTCTGAGCCTCGGTCACTTGGGGTGGAGGGGCTCCCCCGGAGGCGTCGCTCAGCGGCTCCAGCTCCGGGTCCTGCCATCTCCTGGGCTGGGGGGCAGCACACAGCCTGTGTCCCTGCCTCGGGCTGGCGAGCCTTTGGAAGTGGTCCTTGTCCTTAGGCACCGTCTGCGCTCAGCTGCCCCCTGGGGCATGCTTAGTCCTCAGCCTGATTGTCAGCCCACTGAACATACCAGGTCCCCGGCTTTACACATTATTTGCGGGTAGTTTTTATCGCGCGCTAATAGGTGGCGCGTGGCGCAGGCCATTTTTGCTAATTTTTTGCACAAATGGCAACGTTCAGTAAAATTACGATAACTTTAGTTTACGTATTTATACGTTACCCGCATTCTACCGCTAGTCTATAAAAAACGTATTAATACGTGTCCTGTGCTCTACTTACTACTAGTCAACGTAAAACGTATAAATACGTTTCCCGAGTACAGTGTGTTTAACTTCCTAAAGGAGTGGGACCAAGGAGTGCGTTTGTACGCGGTTTGGGGTGCCTCGTTTATAAAGAAGTGTGGTTCCCGGAGGAGCCCGGGCGTCCTGGCTGGGCACTGACCCTCAGCCGCCTTGGGCATGTCCTCAGTTGCTTCAGCTCTGAAATGAGTGGGTTGGACTTGATTTTCTTTAAGAACCTTAAAACCCCTAAATATTTGAGAGGCCAAGGCACAGTCCATGAGGTCACTCTCACGCTGGGCACTGTTCGCTGTGTGACACGAGATGGGAGGCCACCTGTCCTTGGGTGCGTGTCCTCCCCGACCTCTCCTAAGCCCCCTGACCCCTCCGCGGCCCCCTCTCCCTGGGGGCTCTGCAGTCGGATGGCAGTAACGATAGTAACCTGGGTGCATTCCCTCATCTGAGCCTCCGTCTGGAGGGGTGCACCAGGCACTTGCTCCTGTTTCCATAGAAAGAGGGTGACCTGCGGTCTAGCGAGGACACCAGGCATCCAGGACTGGACTCCCAGGCTCCGGCCGTTTTCCCAAATCCATGGGAGAGGCCCCCGGCGCTGGCAGATTCTCATGAAGAGGAACATGCTGACTCTCCCCGTGGAGCGTGGCCCTGGGAGAACACCCCTTCTCGGGAAACCCTTTGTGGCAACGCAGTTCACTTTGTTTCCTGAAGGCAGTTTAAAGGGAAATAACGTTTTAGATATCTCACACATTCCAAGAGAGAAAACTTGAAATTGCATTTTGTAGGCTCTGAAGCCTCAAATCCATTCCATTTCCTGAATGTATATCTCCAGTCCGTTTCATACCCTGAACACAGCCTGCATTTGAATAGTACAGGGACGGCGAGACCAACAGGCGAGTGATGAAACGCTCGCCGACAGCCGGAGCGTTGCCTCTTGTCTTCTTGGCCGCAAAGAAGCAGCACTTTTCTGTCTCATGTTCCCAGGACTAGCCTGACCTGCACTTGGTATCTCAGCCTCTCTGTACGGCTGTGTGACGCTGTTACACGGGGCAGGGGCTTCCTGGAGCGCTTTGTCGGGGTTGTTTTTCTCTCCTTTCAAAGTGGACGTAGGAGAAGCGCACCCCAAGGAGACTGAGTGTCCCAGGCACCGCCCACCCCCCTCCCGCCCTGTCCAAAGCTCCCATTTGCGGATTTCTGGCCAAGCACGAAGAAACGCAGGCGTCTATATTGTGGAGCATTTAAGTAAGCACTAATTTGTTGTCCTGTGTAACCCTGAGACTTTTTAAAGGCGGCCTAAGATTGGGACAGAATTTGCGCCTTCTGCACTTCTGGTTTCATTCCTTTAACCACCGTGGGTGGCCGTGCGGGAGGTGCTGGGGACACGGGGTCTGTCAGGAGGGGAGGCAGGAACGGATGGCGTCGATGAAGGTGTGGAAGGAGGACAGGGCAGACATTTGGGGAGGATGTGGAGGAGTCCGGGTGAATGGCTGCACCTTCGTTCTGGGGTGGACGGGGAGCGGGCTGGGGTGGAAGGAAGGACGAGGAGTCTGTGTCACCGGGCAGCTGGAGCTCTTGGAGGATCCGGAGCCGGGAATGGCTACCAACGTGGGTGTTGGTGAGAGAAATGTGGTGCCCAAGCCCGATCCCACCCGGGCCGTGAGTTTGCTGCCAGAACCAGCCCTGAGGAAGAGGCAGGGGGGCGTGGTACCCCGGAGTGGAGGGCTCAGCCGAGTCAGCTTTAAGAGAATCAGGATTGTGTTGAGGAGAGACAAGATAGCAGAGGGGAAGTGATGACACATGTTGGATATGGACAAGGAGAGAATGAGACAGGATGGTGGGCAGCAAGGCTCCCATGGGGGTGAGGAGGCAGGTGGAGGCCACTGCAAGAGGCAGGCAGGGCCGAGTGTGCAGCTCCGGCTCAGACATCAGCAGACAGCTCACGAACCGATGAACCTCCTAGGAGAGGGACCACATCTGTGTCACCCTGGACCGGTGGTCCCACTTCCGTGCTTGCCCACGATGGTGCTCAGCACATGTGTTGCCTTCCGCTCTCCTCTGACTTGATGTTTGGTGCGGCTGCAGGAGATGGCACAGGCACACGGAGGCTCTGGGGCCTCTGGGGGCTGGACAGGGAGCACTGCCCGGGGGGCTGCCCTCCTTATGTTGGGTCCTAGTCCATTCAGGCTGCTGTGCAAAAATACCGTAGACTGGGTAGCTCACAAACAACAAAAACGTATTTCTCACAGTGCTGGAGGTCGGAAGTTCACGATCAAGGCACCAGCAGGGTCACATTCTGGAGAGAAGCCATTTCCTGGCTCAGAGAGCCATCTCACTGGGTCCTCACGTGGTGGAAGGGCCTGGGACTCTCTGGAGCCTCTCTCACCTCCTAAAGGCGCCAACTGTTGCGTATAAGCTGTCCAGTCGGTGGTATTCGATGTAGCGGGTAGAACGGACTAAGACACAGGAGAAGACGCCCGTGTGGTTGGAGTGATGCATCCGCACACCAGGCAACCCCAAGGACCGCGGGCAAACACCAGAAGCCAGAAGAGGAAAGGGAGGGTTCTCCCCGGGGCCTCCAGAGAGACCACGGCCCTGCCAGCACCTGCATTTCAGACATCTCGCCTCCAGAGCTGTCAGTGTCTGTTGTTTTAAGGCACCGGTTTGTGGTCCTTTGTTATGGCAACAGATACACACTCCAGCTTGCATAAGCCTTCAAAGGCTTCCTTTGACACAGGTCACAGAAACCAGACTCGATATTTCCTTCACCACTTCCTCTTGATCTCTTCTTATCTGCTTTTCTTGTGAACGCAGCAACATCAAACATTTAGCGGGCGTAGAGGCAGGGTGGTGTAGCAGAGCAGAGGCGGGGGGTGGGGCGGGGGGGGGTCCTCCTGTCTGCTGTGAGTAGGATGGATTAGGGAGAAGAGTTGTCGGACCTGTCGCCAGAATGGAGACCGGGCACCAGGGGCCTTGGAGGGTGGAGGAGGGTGAGAGGAAGCCAGGAGCCCACCCAGAGTAGAGGTGGAAGGAGACTGAGGGCGAAATCCGATATAACTTCATGACTTTGAACGTGAAGGCTCTCTGATTTGGGGAGTTGTTCCTTGCTTTGGAGAGTGATTATGACTGTAATGAGAAAGTGGGGAGGCATTTAGGAACAATGGTGGATTCCATTGCTAACAGGGAATTGGAAAAGGGGTAGTTTTTAGGGGTTTCTGGAACTTCAGTAGTTAGGTATAGATTGGCACAGTTGGTGGGATGTTGGCACTCACGGATTAGGATTAGGAGTTTATACTGTCCTGTGAGTAGTCCCCAAAGGTCATGGTCTCTACGAAGTGGCAGTGGATCTGAAGACACTATCCCACTGGGGTGTGGTCAGGATTGCGTGTGTCATGTGCCTATCACAACGTGAGTCCCGTGAGGAAGGAGTTCTGAGGGGAAGGTTCCAGGGGGCCCACGGCAGCCAGAACCTCCGTCGCATTTACAAGAGGTTTTGAGCCTGCGGATTTGACAACCTGAGCTTTGTGAAGGAGACGCGGTGTCTGTGAGTGTACCTTGTTCATGAGTTATGGGATCAGAGTGACACACTCAGAACCGGAATCCCATTTCCAAGGCTCCCTGTGCCACCCCAGCCCACATTGAAAGTCATTACCGCAGGAGACACACTTTCTTATCGCCCGTAACCTAATCAGAGCGGCCAGGCCAATCGGCCAGTGGTGTGTGTTGAAGACAATAAGGGCAATAAAGGCAGCCAAGCTTCCGTAGATCCCTTAGCTCAGGGAAAAAGTCTTTTCTTCATCTGTATCCTGGACTAATAGTATTTGTCTTGTCCCCTGAACTGGTTATCTGAAAACAGTAAAATGCCCTGCGAATGGCGACATATTATTAGCAACAACGAGTCTGGGGAAGAGAGACTGGCGGAGAGTTGGAGAGGAGACCGCACGCCGTGTCTGTCGTGGGTGTGGATTCGACAGAAGACATTCGTGGCTGAGGAGGGTGCCCAGGCAGAATGAGCATGAGCAGAGGTGGGAGGGTGTGCATTAGGGGGCATATTGTTCCGCTTGATCAGTTGGACTAGGATGGGGAGTTACTGTACCTCTTCCAGCCAGTATTTGGGGTCCAGACCAAATCAGTGACTCAAGGGAGTTGGTGCAGAATAATACCGTTATAGACATCACCGTTACCCAGGTTAGTTTTCTGTGTATGGGAGGTCTTTGGGGCACATTGTCCCTGGAATCCCTTAGCAAACATCTGTCCCATTGAATGGGGAGAAAGAGAATCTTACTGAAGCAGATGCTAGCACTTTATTCATGCCCCCTCTTGTCTTACTTTATTCCATTTGCATGTATAAATGTTAAAATAAAAATAAGGAATTCAGATAAAGGTCACAATGTATCCAAAGAGGAGTGCCAAAACATCTGTTAATTTAAATTGAGGCTTTATTATTGAATGAAAGCTACCTATTGCTTTTATCTGTGTTGACTTTGCACTGACTTCCGTGGCTGCTCTGCAGAGTATGACCCCCCCCCCCACCGCTTAATTAACATAATTTGATTCATATGGGTCCTTAATAGCTTTGGTAAAGTGGAACTGTGTTTGACACTGTTTTTATTTGTGGTTAGATGATGTATTCATTTCTGAAAACTTAACGAAGAAAAAACATGCAGAAAATGCTGACAACCGCCCGGTTTTAATGCCATTAGCCTTGTGCAGCTCTTCAAGCTCTCTTAGCTGCATTTCCACTGGGGCGCAGGGCACATGGGGGCCTGTGGGCACGACTGAGGCCGCCCTTTGCTGCAGAGAAACATTCGGTCTGAACCCCTCCGTCCAGACCCACCTCACCAGGAGGGTTTAAGGGCTGACATTCCCAAGGACGCCTGTAAAGGCCGGCTCACGGGAGGGGAGGCGCAGGAAAGCCGTGTTGTCTGAGGCGCTGGTTTCTGCCGCTGGGATCACCCTGAGCATACAAGCTGCCACCTGCTTATAATCATGTGTAATCTATTTTATCTAAGAAGTAGGGATGCGTTTGGATTTTGCAACTCTTAGGTCTGCAATAGCGTCATCCATTTAATATTCAACAAATATTTAGTGAGGACTGGGCATTGTTCTTAGGACCATGTTCTAGCAATGAGCAAGACAAAGTCCTTGCCCTCCACGGCCTTACATTCTAATAGGGGTAACAGACAATATGCAGATCCACAGAGTTGTGTAATGTGATATCACATAATAATTGTGACGGTTAGAAGAAAATGAGAGCAGGTAAGACAGTAGGTGGTGACCTGGGGAGATGAGGCTGTTTCAGGTGGAATTGTCAGGGAAGGCATCTTTGAAAAGGTGGCACTGAGCAGAGATATGAAAGATGGGAGAGGGTGAGACTTTGGAATATCTGGTAGAATGGAGTTCCAGGGCGGGAACAGCCAGTGCAAAGGCTCTGCAGCAGGATGAAACGGGCATATTTGAGGAGTGAGAAGGTCAGTGTGGCCGGAGTGTACTGAACAAGGGGAGAGTCGTAGAAATGAGGCCAGGGAGAGAGCCAGAAGCCAGATCTGCAGGGTCCTTACAGACAGTGGTCCAGGGATTAGGTTTTGTTCTAAGTATAATAAGAAGTCGTTTTTTAAAATCACTCTATCAATTGTACTAGTATGGAGAGTGGGCTATTGGTGAGCGTGAGAGGAAGCAGGAAACGCAGAAACTATTGCAAGATCCCCGGTGAGAGACTGGGGTGGACTTGACTGGGGCCAGTAATGGGGACATAGGAAGTGATTGGGACGGGGAGTATTTTGACAGCTGATGTGACTTGCTGATGGATGGATTAGGGATGTGGGTATCAGGACAGCAGCTCTGCTAAGTCTCCAGTTGGGGGATCCCACGGACCACGGTCGTAACCCCCACTGCCACCCCCACCCCATTGCCCCAGAGTGAATAGGGTCCATGGCATTGGAGTCCACGGCCCCTTCGTGGAGGTGAAGAAGGAGCGAAGCCTTAAATGGCTTTCATACTTTAACATAAAAATTGAAATTTTAAATGTGATATGTTTTCAGTAAAGAATAGAATAAAGATTTTGCTTACTTTGTAGCACCTTTAAAAAAACACACAAAACAAAACAACACAAAAACCTTTCCTTAGCAACCTTCCAAAACCACAGCAGATGTTCCTTAGAAAAACAAAGTAAATTGCCATTTTCAGCAAGAAGAGACCCATTATCGTGGCTCATTACAAAGTGCATTATTTTGTGTATGGGAAAGACTGGGTTTAATGTCAGGTTTCTCCTCCTGGATCGGAATCCTAGACACAATCAGGACAGTTAATGGTGAAAAGGAGGCAAATAATGAAAATTCCCATTTTCCTCTCCTCGGCCCTGGCATCTGAAATTTTAAATAATTTTCTTGTAGAAACAATACTCAGAGTTGGGTGGACTCATTTTGGATTTCCTGTTTCCTTTCCTTTTGTTCTGCGATTATTCCTTCCTTCCTCCCAGGCTGTTTATCAGATTTTTCCCCTGCAGAAAATAATTCGACATACTTTATGGTATCTAAATGTTCCTAAGACAACTATGTTATTGCTTTAGGATACTTTTTTAAAAAAATGTGCAAAATGGAAATAATGTGATTTTGAGGGTGGGGGGGAGAGATCAACTATTTCTTGGTATTTTTCTGAATAATTACCCAAGGAGCCAGGCGACAGACAACTTAAAAACATGGGAACATGCTCAGCCTCATTAGTTATCGAGGAAATGTAAATGGGGATTACAATGACACACTCGTTTACTTCTACTCAATTGGCAAAAATTAAGAAACCTGACAATACCAAGTGTTGGCGGTGATGTGTGTAGAGAAACAGACACCTCCGGCACTGCTGGTGGGAGTATAATTTGGCCACCACTTTTGGAGAAAAGTTGGTGTTATCTTGTAGAACAGAAGATGCATATACAGTTTGATTTAACTGAAGTATATGTACTATATATGGTATGTGTACATTTATATGATACATACTAGAAAAAAATTGCAATTTCTTCAAAATCATTTTTAGGAAGGCACAGATCAGAAATAAAAAACAAATGTAAAAGAGGACTTTAATGAGCCTTCATCTGTGGTCAGAAGTGTAAGGCTTTCGTTTCCGTAGTGATCAGTCAATATTTGCCTTATTGCATATTTTTAATAAATAATTTGGAAGAGGAATGCACAAGCCAGAGGATTCCTTGGTCATAGGGAATGGCGAGGAAGCCAGGTGGTGAAATGCTGAGCAGATGAGGTGTAAGCTCAACAGCAGGGCCTGTTTGACTCAGAAATACAACAGATGAGCTTTAGTGCAGACGGCACACCTGTTTGGTGATTTCCACGTCTCCCCCGGGCATGGATCCTCGGTGGGAAAACACCACAGCTCCTGTGGTTTATTAAGGGTTTCTACCAACTGAGCCTAAAATAGCATCTCTCAGTGACTCAGTAACAAGTCCTATTTCAGGAGAAGGTGAGGCTTGTGGGGCCACCCACCTGAGTCAGCACCCCCCGCCCCCTCTAGGAACGCTGTGTCTCACTCAAAGTGTAAACCCTAGACTGAGCCCAGCGTTCAAGTCACTGTCTAACCTCAATGGCTGCGTGGGACAGTGTGACTTTGTCACCCTCGCTCGGTGTTCCCGTTAGTAAAGTGAAAGGGTTGAACTTGAGATTTCTGAGGTCTCTTTCAGATCCAACTCTGAGACTCAGGGAATCTCTTGGTAAAGAGCCCCACGGCCTGCTCACCTCTCCTAGTGGCAGGAGGCTGCCGTTACCTGCCCCCTTGCTGACACTGTTATCTGTGCTTGAGACAAGGCAGACCTGTAATTCCCTGCAAACATCCTTCTCAGTCGTCTTGATTATATTCTAGGAACCTCCCTCGAACTATGCAAATGATAGTAAACTTAGCAATGACAAGCCAGAACCTTCCCAAGTCTCTCCAGAGTATAGGGATATAAAGCTCAGATGGTGTGCGGAGACGTCCACTATTTTTGCTGAGCTCATGGGCTCACTTGTCTGGGGGAGTGTTAGGGGGAGCTGTTGTCTGTAGCTGAAGGAAAGCAGGCCCTCTGGACACTGGGCAGTAGATGGCACTGGGCTGGCACAGCTTCCTAATCTGACACTAAATGACTGAGGCTATTGGCCAGGCCCCTAGCTGCCCGCTCTTTGAAGGTTCTCTTTCCTCGGTGTCCTGAGTCCTGCAGGCACTGGGCACAAATCCACAGGCAGGCGCCTGTCTTCTGTTTCATTCTCTTCGCCCGCCTGCCCTGGGCGACCAGGCAGGCCCCATGCCATTTAACTCTCAGCATTAGAAGGGATGGCCACCGTCCTCTTCGGGGACTTCCTTCTCTTGGCTTCCTGTGGCTGCTCTCTTGGATTCTTTTCCGACTCTGCCTCCTCTTTTATAGGCACGTTTCCGATTTCCTTCTCGGCCTGCCTTCCAAGGGTTGCTGCTTCCAGGCTTCTGCAAAGGGGAAGCCAGTGCAGCTGCTCTGGGGGGCTCGCAGGAAGCGTCGATGGGAGGGTCACCGGGGTGATGGGCCTGTGCAGACCGCCATGGGCTCACCAGCCCATGTCACCTCTTCCGTGTGACACAGCGCCCTGCCAGCCAGCCACGCCCATCTGTGGGCCAGACACGGCCACCAGGCTCCAGGCATCTGTCCTCAGGAAGCGCGGTGCTTCAGCCACCACAGCTCTACCGCTTCCTGCCTGTGTCTCTGCCGTTTCCTTGAGAACTTCCTCTTTTTTGTATTAAAGATGATATAACGCACATGTAACAGTACACAGTTCTCTCCTCAGTAGGCCCGGTGAGTAGCTTCGCCTTAGAGGTAAGGACCCTCCAGCAGAGGGAGGTGAGGTAACTTGCTGAAGTCACATAGCAAGTACGCGTGAGCCAGGATTTGAACACCGTCACCTTGACCGGGCTCGACACCTGTGGCTGCCCAGCTGTCTCGGGTGGGCTCCCTACCAGGCTGACTTACCCCCGCAAGAGCCGTCTCCATAGCTCACGGCTGCACATCTTTCTGGAAGATCAACAGCTCTGCTCTCAGTTTGTCTATTTTCTCCCTTAGGGTTTTTACAATCCATCTTTCAAAGGTGGTACATTTCTGTGCTACGTAGAACACAGTGTGTGGTTCATCACACACACACACACACACAAACACACACACACACACACACACACACACACACACATCCTGGGCTTCTTTGGGGAAAGAGAGTGAGAATAACTTAACTGCTTATTTAGAAGTGGGTAGATTTGTTGGAACAGATCATGTCCGTCTTTCGATGTCTGTATTTTCTAATTTGTGCGCTCCTTAGAAATTAGGATTCAACTACACTAAACATTCTTAAAGCTTTCTCATCATCCTTCCTGAGGAGCTACATATTCTACACGTTCCAACGAAATATTTTCCCTAATGTCAGGAAAAGCTTATGTTTATGCCTTTGTGTACAAGTAGGATTTCGTCATCAATAACAACAAGTTCAAAAGAACCCAGAAAATAAACAGTCCTCGTGTTTGGGAGCATGGAACCAGGCGTGTGTGTAACTGCTGCATCAGCTCCCCAAGAGAGCTTACCGAGGACCCCCCTAAGTAACGCAGCCACTTCTAAGTAAAAGCTGTTCCTCTGAGGAGACGCTTAGCTGTGCGCCAGGAGAGCTGGCCCAGCGTGTTCTGCCGCTAAGCACAGATTGCTCTTAATAGCCACTGCTCTCGGTGAGAGGAAAACGAAATAGGCTCTTCAGCACCGTCCCCTTCTCTCGGAGCCATTAGCTCCCATCAGAGCCCGGAAATCGTGGGACCTGCCGCTGGCGTGTCTGGAGAAAAGATGTTTCGCAGCTGAGAATGTGGCCGTGGCTCCCGGACCCGTCAGGAAAGCTGGTGCTGGTCATTTAAAGAGTCGGGTTCTGGAGGCGACTGCAACCTGTCCATTTAAGATTCGGAACCATCATTGTCTGGATGACCAGCAGGGGAAGGCCTAGGGGCCAGGCGCTGTGTGGTCCTGGGCTCGCCCCTCGCAGCTCTTCCTTGTAAAGGATTCATTCACCTGGTGTGTGGCATCAGACAGGCATCGACAGGGAACCTGTGGCTCCGCTAGGTCTGAGGGGCGAAAAGCCAACCACCCATCCTGACCAGACAGAGAAATAAGGAGTCAGCAATGAGACTGCGGCGGGGAACAGGGGTGCCCAGGTGTGTTGGTGGCACTGATGAGCTGGGGGTGCTGCTCAGGAAAGACATGGAGGGGTGGCATTTCAGCGGAGTGGAAGGGGAAGGGAAGGGCCTGGTAGGACAAGGGATGATTTCCCAGTCCACTTCCAGATCTAAAATGTCGAGTCTAATTGAGGTGTGGGATCCTTCCAGAACTTGGGCTCCCCTGGGTCCCAGCCCTGTGCTGTCTGGGGGGTGGCCCTGCCCCAATCTGACCGGATGGAGGGACCTGCAAGGAGGCTCAGCCGTTTCCCTCCGTTCCAGCCCGGGATGTGCTCTGGCTGTCTCTGCTTCTAGGTCTTCCCTCCCCGCTGTCAGGGCACCTAAGTCCTATGGGGACATAGTTAATGATCGAGGCAAGAGCCCACACGGGAGTCAGATCTAGGTCTTCCCTCCCAGCTGTCAGGGCACCTGAGTCCTACGGGGACATATTTAATGATCGAGGCAAGAGCCCACACGGGAGTCAGATCTCTTTTGCTTTGTTTTGTGGTTTGGAGTCAGACGTCACAGCTAAGTGTGAGTTACAGCAGCCCATCACAGAGGTACTCAGAGTTTACGCAAGGGATGACTTTCTGAAGACCTCAATGATTTAAAACTCACATAATTTGAGGCAAGTTTTCCCATAGGAATAAGTTTATACAGAGGGAGATGTGCTCTTCAAAAGCATGAATCTACAAACATTTTTTCTCGTTTTGAGCAAAATGTTTTAAATGCACAATATTTACACATAATAATAGTGTTTTATAATCTCTAACTTACTTTCCAAAGTATTAACTTTCTAGGGTTTTCCAATACCAGCCGGGCTTCTACCCCTTAATGAACATGTAAACATTTCTATAAAATGTTCTTTAAAGATTTTAAATTATAATAGTAGTAAACATTGAAATAGCAACACGATAGTCACCAAGGTCATGTCCATGTGCTCTGAGACATGGAACAAGTGCTGGCCACAGGCTGGCATTCCCTTTACCTGGGGAAGGGGCCCTGAGTACAGGATGCTGATGCAGGGGTGGCTGGCATTCCCTTTACCTGGGGAAGGGGCACCGAGCACTGTACTCACAGGGAGGGGCAGTAGTGTGACGTAGCTGGCAGTGCACTCTCTGCCACCTTTAAAATGATACGGTTCTTGATGATGCTTTTAATTTAGAGGGATGTGCTGGATTTCTGCACATAAAATGGAGCTTCATTAACATGTTTACAATCACACCATTTCAAATCCACATAAAATGTCCCTGCACTGTGTTTACAGTGTGTCAGTGGATCGGGCGGGGGTGGGGAGGAGAGAGAAAGATAAATGTGCGTGTAGATATGTATTTAAAGCCGTAGAATGTTTGAGCCCCGGAGCCCGTGGGGGGCAGTTAGTCCACCTTTATTTGTAGCTGAAAAAGCGGGGACCTGGGGAGATGGAGTCAAGAGCCCACACGGGAGTCAGATCTCTTTTGCTTTGTTTTGCGGTTGGAGTCAGATGTCACAGCTAAGTGAGTTACAGCCCAGCTCAGTGCCACCGCCCGTCACAGGGGGTGGCCTCAGACAGTCCGGGCGCAGCCTGGAGGAAAGGCTTCCCGTGATTTTCCCTCCGAACCTTAGCTTCCGAGCAGGAGGCTGCACAGGTGTGAGAAGGGGTCCCCTGCCTCCTGGAGAGGCGGGGCTCAGGGAGGGTGGGGGCCAACGTGAGCTCTTGGGTGGGGGTGGGGCTTCAGCTTCCACGGCCACATCTCTCCCTCCAAGGAACGTGGGGAGCAGCCACGATTCCTCGGTGGACAGGTCAAAGCCCCCAATCCACGCGCAGAATGGAGCTTTAGAGACTCTCAGGGCACGTGGTAAAGGGGAGGACTGGAGAAGGTTGCATGAGCCTAACTAACTGAACATTGCCTGCGTGTGTGACAGATGGCACGGAAAACCTCACAGCGCGGGCTGCGCTGACCTCCAGCTGTGCCAGGAGGTGGTCCTGGGTGCTCTGCCCTTTCACTGCCGCTTAGATGACCTTGGGCAGGTTGCTTAGTGACTGTTTCATCACCTGCCATGATACCTGCACACCACACACAGACTTGGTGAAGTTAAATGCCGTCTTCGGGTCAGGTCCCCTGGCCTATTCGTTCCATATGTTAGTTCCTGCCTTTAGAAATGTGAATATTATGTCAAAAGCTTTCACAACTAAAAATGAGAAATTCTACCATCAGACAGTTTAGACCTGACGTATCATCTCAAATTAAACTCCGATGTTAACGAGAAACCTGTGAGTCTGTGTCGGGAGCAGGAGTGGACTTGACCGTGTCCCAGCTCTCCTCTGGGAGGGCCGCCCCTGTTCTCCCGTCCTCGGCTGCTGTGATCATAGAGAAACAACTAACGCGGGAAACACAGGCTTAGGCAAGGCCATTCGGCAGCCTCATTTGGGGTGGTGTAGCCTTTAAGGAAATTATTCCTGTCTCAAAAAGCTGCCCAAATCATTTTTAAATAATTTTTTTTTTTGCTATTTAAAAGTAATGTAAAAGTAATGTTTTATGCTTCTTAGAAGTCTACTTGCTGTAAATTAATTATTTTTTCTTTTCTTGCCTTCCACTTCCTTACCGTCTCCCCACCCCCTTTCCTTCTTTCCACAGAAAAAGGGCTTAAAACAGAAGGGACTTTAAACTGTCAGGCTCCGGGCGGTATTTCCAGGCCATCTTCTAAGAAGGCTGCACGCACCTCTGTGCTCCCGCCCGGGGGAGGGAGGGGCATTCTTGAATTCTCCCTCTTCCCTCCTCCCTCCCTCTCCCTGTCCTCCTTCCTTCTCTCTGAAGTCTTAGGGGCACTTGTCCATGTGAATCTACAAATGCTATTGTTAACTTGCCTTTATTTGATTACTAGAGGGGTTGATGGCCGTTTTATTTTCTTCTGTTTTGAAGTCCTTTCCTGCCCTTTGGGGGCCATCTGCTTTGTCTGCTTTATGGTTTGTGTAATGGGTGATGTGTAATCCACAAATGCCTCTCTCTGCTCGTCCCCACCAGCAGCCTCTCAGTGGAAAAACCCCTGGCCTGTGGCCTGTGGCCTGTGGAGTGCTCTTATCTGCAGCCGTCATTGCTGCTGACATGTTTTCCTTTGTGTCACCATGAGGGTTCTTAGAGAGGGGGGATAGTACAGGCTTGTCTGCTGCTATGCAAACCCACCACAAAGACTTCTGACTTTATTATTTCATGCCACTCACAACAGTAAACCCACAGGAGCGCAAACGTTGGCACAGCCTAATTCCAGAAAGAATATTCTTTAAACTCACGCAAAAACAGAGGCTCACTCTCTTACCATTTTATATAAAAGGTGGACACATTTTCCTAGGAAATGCAAAAGGGGAAATAGATGTTTGGTGGCGTCTTGCACAGGATTAAAGAGACGCAGTGGGTAAATAAAGAGATTTCAGAGGATCTTCAGGAAATGCCAGAAGGGCTTATTTGCGCTCACTTTAAGAATTTCTGTTTCTTTGCAGTTTTTAAGAAGGTAGCCAGTTTCCAGCTCCCTCGTTTAATTTTAAGGTCCCTGTGGCATATAGCTGTGCATAAATATATGCTTTCTCTTTTTACATATTAAGAAGTCAGATTGTCCTGGTCGTTGTTTCTATAAAGTTTTCACATTGCCTTGAATGTAGCCATTTAGCCCATGGAAAGGTAACTCAGGCTTCAGTTAACTAGAGACAGAGCCCAAACGAATCATTCGTAAGTTTTCCTTCTCTCCAGAGGGACCCCTGTGTACCACTCAGCTAGTCAGAGCACGTCACAGGTAGAAAGGATGTTCAGGATTTGCTCTGTGCACTGGGATGCCAGTCCATTCACTAGAGCAGTGGTTCTCAACCTTCCTAATGCCGCGACCCTTTAATACAGTTCCTCATGTTGTGGTGACCCCCAATTTCATTGTTACAAATTGAACATAATTAAAGCATAGTGACTAATCACAAAAACAATATGAAATTATATATGTGTTTTCCGATGGTCTTAGGCGACCCCTGTGAAAGGGTCGTTCGACCCCCAAAGGGGTCGAGACCCACAAGTTGAGAACCGCTGCACTAGAGGAAGACGAGGATTTCATTTTACTTGGCATATACAGTTTCCAAATGCAGTCTGTGCCTGAGAGAGTCATGTGTGCTAGTCAGCGATTGCTGTGTAACAAATTACCCCGGAATTTAGGAGCTTATTATCTCATATTTCTGGGTCAGAAATCCAGTGCAGCTGAGCTGTGTCCTCCGGCTCAGGGTGTCCCACAGGCTGCCTTCAAAACTGGGCTGGGGATTCCGTCACCTCAAGGCTTGCCTGGGAGGATTTGCTTCTGAGCTCACTCACCAGGAGCCTGCTGCCCAGAGGCCATCTCTGTCCTGAGTCTGGCCGCGGGAGCCCCTGAGACGGTTCACAGCTGCCACCAGACTTCCTTCTGAGAGAGCCAGCGAGAGAGTGAGAGGAAGCCAGAGGGACGTTGCTATGACTTTTGTCATCTAATTCTGGGCGTGATACCCATTACTTTTGCCATTTTCTAGAAGCAAGTCCCTAGGCCCAGCCCCGACTCCAGGGATAGGAGACTGTCCAGGAGACAACCTGCCATCCTGTGGGGCTGCGATTTATAATATGTATTTGGCCTTCGTCTACCATTTCTGGCGCATAGTTTCCAAAACCCTTGGAATTTCCAAATTGATGAGGGAGAACAAAGGTGTGTTTGTTAGTTAATGAGGTGCCTTTGGACAGCACCTAAGGATGGGGGCTGATCAGAGGGTGGGCACTTTCGTCCCATTCCTGACCTCGCGGAGGGGAGAGGAGCTGGAGGTTGAGTCGGTAATGTCTCTGTAATGAAACTTTCACAAAACCCCAAAGGACAGCGTTCTCAAACCTATAAAATAAGCACCAGATTTAAGAGTTGAAGCCAGTTGGCCGGGTTCCACTGTCTACGGACTTCCCACAACACCATGGGACTTTCCATGGCGGCTCTCTGTACCCCCCGCCCTCTGATTCTAGTGTGGAACTGAGTCAGGTTCTTCTGTCGGTCTACTTGGTCTTGTCAAGGTGAAGTTCTCAGGCTCTGGACATGGCTGGGGATGAGATGGTACCCTCCTCAGTTTCTTCCAGAACCTCCTTCATACTCTCCTTCATTTGCCTCCTTATTTGCCTTGGCTATCCTCCCTCCTCCTCCTCCCCTTCCCCCTCCTCCTCTTCCTTCCTTTTAAAAATATATTTTTATTGATTTCAGAGAGGAAGGGAAAGGGAGAGAAAGCTAGAAACATCAATGATGAGAGAGAATCATTAATCGGCTGCCTCCTGCATGCCCCCCACTGGGGATCGAGCCTGAAACCCAGGCATGTGCCTGGCCGGGAATCAAACTATGACCTTCTGGTTCATAGGTTGATGCTCAACCACCGAGCCAACCGGCCAGGCTGCCTTGCTATCTTCTTCATGCAGCACTTGTTTCAGCATTTAGGAGTCATGCCCACCCTCAGGCTCACGGATGGGGAAGGGGCTTCACTGCCTGTCCCCCATTGGCACCAGCCGCGAAGTGGCCCCTCTCCCTGTCCCCTCTTCAGTGACTGTGTACCCGTCTGCTCTGATGAGACTGAGGCGTGTGCACCACACCGGCTGAGAAGCTGGCTCCCCCTTAAGGCTTATGAGCAGAGCTGGCAGCCAGATTACTTACGAACTTCTGGAGCTGGGACCTGCAGGCCTCCGACCTGGGCAGACATTGGCTCTATTTCCTGGCTTGTGGCACGGTCCTGGGGGTGTGGGGAGAGGGCGGGGCAGTTGGGGAGCATTGTGGCACTTGGGGCAGCACCTTTAGCAGCCAGTGCGGGAGTGCATTTCTGAACAGGTACCCGGGTACACGCCTGCCTTCCTA
This sequence comes from Myotis lucifugus, assembly GCF_000147115.1. Lineage (NCBI taxonomy): Eukaryota > Metazoa > Chordata > Mammalia > Chiroptera > Vespertilionidae > Myotis > Myotis lucifugus. Next base: position 3,170,014 of record NW_005871173.1, read on the forward strand.
GGAGGGGTTCACAGTGCTCTCGGGGTCACAGGCCCCTTGGAGCCTCCGTGGGTCTTCTCTCCGTAGACTGGATAAGACATGGCCACCGAGGTTTCACTGAGCCTCCCCAGGGCTGGGCAACCGGAAGGCAGGTAGCCACAGGCGAGGCTGGCTGCCTCAGTGTCCCCGCTCCGCCCAGACTCGGGGCTCCTCCTGCTGCTCTGGGGCAGAGTTCTCAGTCATTGGTAGCAGCCATGGCTGTTCCTTGGCTCAGTGTATCGTTTTCCTAGAGGTCCTGTTCAAGAGCTCTGCTCGGAGAAGCATTTTTGCAAAGCCTGCCGCCGCATGTAGGCAGCACCGCAGCCCTGTCATCCTGAGCAGCTTAGCGGCGTGCTTCCCGCCAAGGGAAACTCTGGTTGAGAGAGTCTTCAAGAGCGTCCAGAACCAGCACTCCACACGAGGCCTCGCCCCTGAGCATGCAGGCGCAGTGAGCGCATTGGAGAGCCTTTTTTCCAGCGCCCTGCTTGGTGGACCTCTGCGTGGCGACATCATTAAGTCTCACCGGGGCTCACGACCTGAAGTGATGCTTTTTGGCAGCCACGTGACAGCCCTGTCAGGCCATTGTCTCTGGAGACGTGAAAGGCCATCCTCAGAACTTGACCTTTCTTTGGGAGGCACTCGTTCTGCTGTTTAAACCAACTGGCCAGCGTGGCCCAAGCCCTGGACGAATGAGGTCTGGCTCGGGGCCGCCTTTCCGACGTTTCCCTCTCTGGGCCTCCCCCTCCCCTCCCAGGTGATGCTCAGCTTTGCCATCTGCTTGGCTAACGTCAGGGAATGTGGCGGCAGTTGTGTCATTGAATCTTCCATGTCCGTCCGTCTCCCAGGACAGCCGGGCCTGCGTTCCTTTGCCCAAATGCCTGGTGGAGGTCACCCATGAAGTGTCTTCCCAGGGGTTACTCCACCCTCGCCCTTAAGGTTCTTTCTGCGATTTCCCCAGAAATAATGAGCAATATTTTGCCCTTTGACCTCCTCTTTTTACATTTTAACTAGTCGTCATGTTTGCCACTGGACAGTCCTCAGGAGCCCTGTTCTGTTTTTACATGAACTGAAAAGATGGTTCTCTCAGAAGTCTGTGGCTTAAAAGAAAACTGAGAGACTATATGAAAGTTCAACCCCAGAAAATAGACTTGAAAAGTGCAACTAGAAGAGGAGGGTGGTGAAGACGGGGATTGGTCAACAGCACAGGGTCTTCCGTCTTTCCCAGAGAGTTCTAGAAGCTTCATAAAAAGGGTGTCATTGGGCTTAGTAGTATTTGGTAGAGGTGGCAGACTTCCCGGTATTACCTGGTACCCGCCCCCTGGGTCCTCCTGAGGGTCCTGGTCTCACCTCCTACAGGCGTGTGCATGGGAACAGAATGTTCCCTACACACGTGCTCCCCCGCCCTCTCCTCGCGGGAAGCATGTTACTCTGTGGGCCTCCCCTGGGAACTTGAGGGAGATCTGCTCTCGCTTTATACCTGTCGGAGTTCCCCACAAGCCAAGTGAAGACTGGTTGGTGTGAATGTGTTTTGATATCAGAGGAGCAGTCTTCGAGATACAGTGTCCAGGCTTGGTCACCAGGGACTCGGGGGATCCAAACCCTGCTCCATGTACAAGTCAGGGGGCTCGTTACTTACCCCGTGGAAGGAGGAAGCAGAGCCCGAGAAACGCTCTTGACTTCGGGCTCATGAGTCTTACCTCCAGCTCGGGAGCTGCCCTGAGCAGTGGAAGACCCCGTGTGTCCCTCCTGCAGGTGCAGAACCAAACGAGGCTCGTGTTCCCTCCCTCGTGTCCCTCGCGTGGGGGCTGTAGCTCGCCTGGGACAGCAGCCGCCGCCCACTGCGGTGCCCACGCGCCGGGCTCCCGCCGTGCTCTCTGCAGTCAGGAGGCGGCATCCTGCGTCAGCTGTCTTTTTGGCAGGTCCGAGAATCCGTTCCTTTCCTTCCCATCTGCTGGCGATCCGTCATGGAGCGGTGCCGTCGGCCATGCCTCCTGAAGCTGTGTCTCCGAATGGCAGGGCACCGTCAGGCTCAGTCCGTTTCAGGCCTTCTCAGCTACACACAGTGACGGCGATGGAGATCATTGTAGAGAGATGCAACTGTCACTGTGTCTTATCCAGAGCGCAGAGGCCTCACGGTGGCACTGCTGAGAGAACGTGTCGTGGGCACATGGCTCTGAATTCAGACGCCCTCATCTGATTGGAATTCTGGTTCTGAAATGTCCTAGCTGGATTGCCTCGGCCCGATTAGTGAGCCCCTCAGGGCTTCGTTTCCTTGTCTGTAACGGTCTCAGTATTACCCAGCTCATGGGGTTTTTGTAGAGAATACTGGAACTATTCCATGTGACTCTGCTTGAAGCCTAGGTTCTTGCCCGAGCCGGTTTGGCTCAGTGGATAGAGCATCGGCCTGTGGGCTGAAGGGTCCCGGGTTCTAATCCGGTCAAGGGCACGTACCTCGGTTGCAGGCTCCTCCTCGGCCCCGGCCCTGGTCGAGCGCATGCAGGAAGCACCCAATCGATGAGTTTCTCTCACATCGATGTTTCTCTCTGTCTTCCTCTCTTCCTCAAAATCAATGGAAAAATATCCTTGGGTGAGGATTAAAGCAAAACAAAACATAGGTTCTTGATCAAAAAATGTGAAGTTCCCCTTCTCCCTGCAGGCTCTGTCTAGCTGCCAGTTACTTTAAAAACCATGTGGCCACATCCATGTGTCTGGCAAGGGTGGGCCTCCCCTCTGTGCCTGCCTGTTCTGACCTTGCCTTCCACCGGGCTGGACAATTACCTGGTAGGAGTCCTGGCCCCATCGGGCAGAAGGGATGCCTTCAGCGGTGTTTAGGGCAGGGGCACTTGACAAAGGAGAATTGTGGATACCATGGGCCGTGTCTTGTTGGGGGGGGAGGGGGATGAATCATTTGTGAACGTGAGAAGGGAAAAATAAATCAGCAGCCACCCCGTATCCAGAAACTCTTGCAGAAGTTAATTTTGGTCACTTTCCTACCAGATCTGTGCCCTGAAGCTGTCTTTGCCGGTGGCCCCCAACTTGGTGTCATGGGCTTGCTGATCCCCTTGCCTTATTTTGTTTTTATTTCTCTCCTTTCGGGTAATAAAACACTTATTTTCTTTAATACGTGTGTAGCCTTTTTCTTCTCGAGTCAAAAGCATCATATTTCCATTTTATATAAGTACCATATACTATTCTTCAAATCACGGTGTCTTGATTACTTACTGCGTTGTTCTGTGAATTTATGACTTTACTACCTTTGCTGTCCGAAGTCATGTGCAGCTGTGCCTAAACGATTGGCTGTTTCTAGGCCCTATTTGTCCTCTAGTGTTGATTCTAAGAGTTGTGATGGTGGGTATGTTGAAAACCAAATCTTCAATCCCTCTTCAATCTTAGGGAAACATCTTAAAGGAAAACTTACTTGGTAATTCTTTTGCCTTTGCAAACTGAAGGAGGTGGCCCCCTTTGAGCTCCAGGGATAGGAAGAAGTGATGGGGGGTGGGGATGGGAGTAGGAAGAGGGAGCTAAGGGAGAGGGAGCTAAGGGTTGCCAGCAGAAGCAGGGAGTGCGCTGAATGAGGGTCTGCTCATCCCCACCCATGGTTTCTTTACGTTTTTCCACTGCATGAAGTTCTTTGCCGTAAATCATCTTATGCCAGCACACCCGGCATGAACCCCGATCTCTCAGGTCTGCTCTGGTAACTCTAGTAAATTCAATTTAGCAAGTACTTCTCCAGTGCCTGCTCTGCCAAAGGAAGTGTCTGGGGCACCAGGGATAGGGCAGGGACTGAACAACCTGGAGAGACCCCTGTCCTGACAGTGGAGTCGGTCCAGGTAGGTCTGAGAAGACTCTGCCTTATCGCTCATCAGTCAGCCATGTAGGCCTAGACACAGTAAATAGAGGGGAGGGTTTGTGTCTTGTCGATGTCTTTCCTCTTAGCTGGTATACCTACTGCTTATTTTTTTGTTATTGAGTTATATGATACATTTACAGATTCAGTGCAATTCCTGTCAAAATACCGATGTCATCCTGCTCAGAATCAGAACAAATAATCCTAAAATTTAGGAACCACAAAAGACCCCGAATAGCCAAAGCCATCCTGAAAGTAGAACAAAATTGGAGGCACCATGTTCCCAGATCTCAAACTATGTGACAAAGCTCTAATAATCAAAACAGTGTGGTACTGGCACACACAAAAACAGACACATCGATTGTGGAACAGAATAGACGCTTCAGAAATAAACCCTCGCTTATAGGGGCAATTAATCTATGACAAAGGAGGTAAAAATAATGACAGTCTCTCCAAGAAGTCGTGTTGAAAAACCTGGACAGATAACATGCAAAAAAAATTAAAATAAAACTGGACCACTCTCTTACACCATATAAAAAATAAACGCAACATGGGTAAAGACTTAAATGGAAGGCCTGAAACCATAAACCTCCCAGAAGAAGACAGGGGAAGTAAACTATTTGACATCAGTCTGGGTAATATCTTTTTGGACACATACCCTCGAGCAAGAGAAACAAAAGAAAAATAAACAAACGGGACTACATCGAACTAAAAAGCTTCTGCACAGAGAAGGAACTCAACACAACGAAAAGGCAACGTGCTGCCTGGGAGAATCTGTGGCCAATGATACATTCGATAAGGGGTTGATATCCACAACATGTCAGGAACCCGTACAGCTCAGTAATGAAGAGCCAGTCGGGGCAGAGGAGTGCTGGCTTCCCTCCCGTTGTTTACACACCCATCAGAAGCCTTTGACTTCCTGGAATTTTGAATCAAACTCAAAATCACTTGGCAAAAACTTTGAAATACCAGTTTTCCCTCATAGGCCCTTGCACATTCCTGATGGTAGATGGGTGTATCGGGCTGTGAACACACTTTGATTTGACGCCTGTGTTTGTAAACTACAGTTTCCCAGGTTCTCTGTCTATAGCTGCATCTATCTGGGTGGTCTGGCGACCCCCGAGTTAACAATCACGACACTGACTTTGTCACATAGGAGCTCGACAGGCTTCAGGCGAGACTGGACCGTGTCCAGGGACATCCCTGTGGTACGTCGGCACCTGGTGGGGAGGCCTGCAGGGGAGCGCCGGTTCCCTAGGCCTGTGCCCGGTCCGTAGGGTGGGTCCTCGCCTTCTTCCCTTCGTGAGCCTGGAAGCTGCAGTTGTCCAATAGGAAAGCAGACGGAGATGGTTGTAACAGTGAGCCTGCGGAGCTTTTGATGACGTGGTGAGTCATCTTTACAGCCTACAGATTTATGAGCGGAGTTCCAACTCACCCACCCCTGCTCCCTGGGTCTGAGTTATTCCTTCCAGGTTTCTCTTGTTACATTCCCCCGCTTTGGTCCCTGGCCCTGTTTATTTACATGTCATATTGGTAGATTCATGATTGTGTGCAATTACTGAGCAGGAGCTTTGCAAACACGGGGTGCTGCCGTGGGGTGTCTCGTAGAGGAATGGCGCTCTGAGGAGCTTTATGAAATCGTCTGTTTGTTTTTTCCCCATCCTGGCATTGTGAGTGGATGCTATTTCTGCATCTCCTTTCCCCTCGATTTGTCTCCAAGGAATGTACTTAGCATTGCCCTGTAATGGTACATTTCTGTGTATGTGATTAAGGAGCAGACCATAAAGTTAATGGTGTTTATGTCCCTGCCTATAAATGAAAAATACATTTATTTTTACAGTGACTCATACACAAAGGAGAACGATCATTTTTATTATAACCCTTACAACCTCCATTCTTCACAAAGCTACTCTGCTATTGTTTCAGACGTGTGAGTCACTGGCTCAGATTATTTCACTTTATGATCATTTGCCTTAACTGTTCATTATGGAAATGCATGGCAATGAAGACCCTGAAATTTAAAATAATAGGTTAACTTTGTGATTTCTGGAGCACAGGGACCCGCTAGGATGCAACATCAACGAAGCAAGGCCACTTACACTTCCTGTACCAGCTTTCATTGCTGACCTCGTTTTGATGTATAAAGAATAGTATCCGTATGTGTAAGCTCCCACAGAACAAAAGCATCAAGCCCAGGCCATGTTGTAGTTATGGGTCCTGAGCCACAATTAACAGGATTTTTTTTTTGTCTGTGCATCCATTTGCAGGCAAAATATTAACAGATGACTCAAATTGTTTTGATATGGAAAAAGATTCTCCACTTTTTGTTCCCAAGGCCTCTTGGTTTTAATGTTTCTGCTACATCTTGTTAATATTGTTTTGGTTTTGTTTTTTAAGGAAAGCTAATCTTTCCCCAAAGAATGTCCTGTGGAAAAAAACAGAGAGACCTCACTACCCAATAATGAAATCCAGATTTTCTATCTGAAATGTTGAAGAAGTTAATTTAGTCCCAGGATTCTGTCCAAGGAACCAGTTTTACGTCAAATTCCAGCATGTGAGGCAGTCAGCCGCTGACTATGAAAGCAGGACTACTGACAGTATTGATTCTGGGACGTCAGTATTGGATGGCAAAATAATTTTGTCATAGTTAATGACAAAACACACTAATTGCATGGTGCCCGGTAATATGGCACCCAGCAAACAGTTCCACCCTTCATGTATGAAGATCGAAGCGGCGCACATAATTGTTTTTCCTAAAGATTTGAGAAGATGCCCAGCCGGCATGGCTCAGTGGTTAAGCATTGACCTATCAACCAGGAGCTCACAGTTCGATTCCTAGTCAGGGCACATGCCCGGGTTGTGGGCTCGATCCCCAGTGTGGGATGTGCAGGAGGCAGCCAATCAATGATTCTCTCTCATCATTGATGTTTCTCTCTCTCCCTTTCCCTTCCTCTCTGAAATCACTGTGTGCGTGCGTGTGTGTGTGTGTGTGTGTGTGTGTATGTGTGTGTGTGATTTGAGAAGATTGCCATTGGAACTGAAAAAGCTCCTTCCCATCTTTGGCAATGCTTCACTTCCTACTCGTTACCAGGAAGCCCTTCTTCACCTCTAGTGCACAGGGAGCTGACAGTTTATAATAGACATTCAATCATCACATCGAAACTCAGACAGCTCGCAGGGATGTGCGTGGGAGCAGGGGCCGTTCCGAAGGCTGTGCATCCATTAGCATTTGTTTGGTCTGGTGCCACCATCTCCCATTCCTTTTCTGCTATGAAATGCATGCTTTCAGCTTCCCGTGCCCTCCCTCCAGCCACTTTCCCGCTGAGCTTCAGGAAGACTGAGACGCTGGTAGCCTTTTTCCGCGCGGCCCTGGCTGTATGTAGGTCACGGCTCCTCGGACGGAAAGAGGACTCCGCTTGGTGTCTATAGCTGTGGCAGCTGCAGCCTCATCTTGTACCAAACCCAGAGCCTCGGGGAAGGAGGGCTCCTCCTCGCAGATGCCACTCGGGATCGGAGCTCCCGGCACAGTCGCTCAGAAATGGGAAGGAGCCATTCCGAGTGCTCTGGACTCGGGCTAGGAATTTTCTTCTCTCTTTGTGATGCTTTGGCTGTCGCCCCACAGTGGCTGAGGGCTTGCTGGCGGAGATCCCCCACTGGCCTGGCCTCCTCTGGAGGTCTAGTGATCAGGCCCGCTTGCTGCCTCCTCTTTACCAGAAGGACTGCAGACGTGCCCTGCTTTTCCGAGCAGCAGCTCAAAGGGGTGTGTGTAGCTCTGGCCTCAGGGTTTGCTGAGGGGCGTGAATTCTGCTGCTTTTGTAAAGAGCATTGTCCAGAATTTCAAGGAGAAACTGACATGGTTCTTTGTCACTTGGAGGCTGATAGGACAGGGGACTGTCAGCGCACCTCGTCTTGTACCAAGTTGTACCAACATGAGGCGTTTCATCTGCTAGAACTTCAGCTCGTGGAGGGGTTAGAGGTTCAAGCTAATGCTGGGATGTGTTCATTTACATGCTCGACTCAGGGAACCAAGGAGACACCTTGTAAACTCGGCCATAGAAGCCTCCTGGACAGGCAGAGCCTCTGCACCTGTTTGAAGAAAGTCATGGGACCCAGCAAGCTTGGGAGACAGAGAAGCGAGCCCAGACACAGGCACATGTTGATGTTCAGGGCCGGCTGACTTCACTTTCCTCTTCTCCATGTTCCAGTAAATGTCGGTCAGTGGGTCCCATTCATTGAGTTCAACAAGTGTTCACCAGGCACCTGCCATGCATGGCGCACTGTGGCGAGTCTCGCCCTGCGGGGCTTCCAGCCCAGCCAGGCACCGGAGGCCTGTCCACAAAGAGCCACAGTCCCACAGGGAGGGGAGGGGCAAGCGAACATATCAGGGAGGGCCAGACAAAGAAGCCATCACTCCTGTTTGGGGAGAGCCAAGGTCAGCTTCTCACAGCGTCTTTAGAGGAACTTGAACGTTGGGGAGGCTTTAAGGAGCTGAGATGGGGCTGGGTGGGCGGGGGGCTGTTTGGGAAGGCTGAGAGGTCCGCCTGCCCTCGAATGTAGAAAAGGGGAGTGGGACAGAGGAGAAGGAGGAGGAAGAGGAGGAGGAGGAGGAGGGGGTGGGGGAGGGACGAGACGGGCACGTGCAATAGGATATGGATGGCAGACCAGGAGCTGGAACTTGATTTGGCAGGAAAAGGGGTGATTGCAGGCTTCTGAGCGGAGCCGTGTGGGACAGAGCTGCCAGTGTGTGGGCAGACTGAGAGGGCAGCCTGTGGTGGGCAGGGGCTGAAGAGGCTGCTCCAGCTGTGCCCTGGTGAGGGAAGCCTGCGCCAAGGAATTGAGTGCAACCAGGTTTTATACAAGACAGGAACGGGGGGTGGGGGGAGGGGGGTAAAGAAATGTGGGAGAGTTGCCCGGCCGGAGTGGCTCAGTGGTTGAGCATTGACCTAGGAGGTCACAGTTCGATTTCCGGTCAGGGCACATGCCCTGGTTTCGGGCTCGATCCCCAGTAGGGAGCATGCAGGCGACAGCCGATCGATAATTCTCTCTCATCATTGATGTTTCTATCTCTCTCCCTCTCTGAAATCAATAAAAAAGATATTTTTTAAAGAAGAGAGAGGTTGGGCCCTAACTGGTTTGGCTCAGTGGAGAGAGTGTCAGCCTGCAGACTGAAGGGTCCCAGGTTCAATTCCGGTCAAGGGCATATGCCCATGTTCTGAGCTCAATCCACAGTAGGGGTGTGCATGAGGCAGCCGATCAGTGATTCTCTCTCATCATTGATGTTTCTATCTCTCCCTCTCCCTTCCTCTCTGAAATCAATAAAAATATATTTTTTAAAGAGAGAGAGAGAGGTAGGTAGAAGGGTGGGTTCTGGGTAGAAGGAGGGCAACGGTGCCTCAGAGCAATACACTTGGGTCCCGTGGGGGCTCTGAAGAACTCACAGACTCAAAGCGCAGTTTAAACATCTGGTTGACCCCCAATACGAAAGCCACCTGGGATGGAGCTGTTCAGATCAGCACTTTCCAGCCCCCACTTCCCACCCTGAGCCACGGAGGGCCAGATGCACCTGCCAGATGGGTGCGAGGAGGAGGTTTAACTCATCGAGTTAGAAGTGTCCACGTTCACTGGGACTGTGCACTTTTAGTTCCCTTCGTCTCATGACCGGGAAAGCCCTGGACCTGCCTTCATGCAGGGGCAGGGGCAGGGGCGGGTCTGAAAGGGAGACGGAGAAAGTTGTGTTTCAGATTCACGTGTTGCTCCCACTGCAGCCCCACGTTGGACTTCGAGTTCGGTGCAGTATATATGTGGTTTTTATTGTCAGTTTACATTGAGTCTCTAAAGGGAAGACGGTCATTTTCTGACCAGACTTTTATTCTCCACGTGTCTCAAGGTGAAATGCCAGCTCTGCACGAGCCCACGTGAGACGGGTGCCATCCTTTACAATCTTCTTTCTCGTTGTCAGGACTCCTAGGTGCAGGAAAATATTCCCGTCACAAATCCAGGAGTATACACCGAGTGCTATTTGCCACTTTCTTAAATCCTTATTTAACTTGAAGCTTTTCCGTTTTTATTAATTTTAGAGGGAGAGAGAGATGGAGAGGAACATTGATGTGAGAGAGAAACATGGATTGGTTGCCTCCTGTACATGCCCTGACCGGGGATTGAACCCAAGACCTTTTGGTGTATGGGACATTTCAACCGACTGAGCCACCCAGCCAGGGCAGCAATCGCCGTTTTTATGCAGAGCAGACTTAGTTGGATTTATAAAGTCCTTTTCATAATTTAAGTGATGACTTCCCCAAAGGGGATTTTTTTTAGGTAGACTCTCTCACATATATTTTCCCACAGCAAGTTCTTTATATCTTTTTTAAAAATATATATTTTTATTGATTTCAGAGGGGAAGGGAGAGGGGAGAGAGAGAGAAAAACATCAATGATGAGAGAGAATCATTGATCTGCTGCCTCCTGCACGCCCCCCTACTGGGGATCGAGCCTGCAACCCAGGCATGTGCCCTTGACTGGAATCAAACCTGGGACCCTTCAGTCTGCAGGCCGATGCTCTGTCCACTGAACCAAACCAGCCAGGGCAAGTTTTTTATATCTTCTTGCTCTCTTTGCCAAATTTGCTTTCCTATGAGAATCCCTGAGGATGTTAAAAAGGCTCCAAGTATCTGGGAGTTTGGGCGGGCCAATTGGAGCAGGAATGACAGTGGTTTGTTATGGTTTCCCATGAATCCTGTGACGAGAAGTCACAACCGGCAGCCCGGATGAGGTGACATGACGTTGTTTGTTTGTTTTGCTCAGTTTCTGCAGGTGGTCGGTGTGGTAGAGAGGAAGAGATGTTAGAAATGTCATATATTTTTGTCTCTGAATCACATGACTCTTTTGGAGGCCACCTGCCTGGCAGGAAGTCCCGCCTGGCCGTGTTTGGGGTCCCCGTCCACCTTCTTAGAGTAGTTGGGACGCCTCTGGGTTTCTTCAGAGCAGGGGATTCAGGCGAGGCCTTGGGCCTGCAGTGCAGTGACCACCCTTATGTCCACGTCACCATCCTCCTGAAGGCCCGGCCTCTAACTCGCCAGTGTCTGGCCCTGGCAAAGGGGGTCATGGCCTGTGGTCCTTGAGGCCTGGACATCGCCTTGCCATCCCATCACCTTACCCGCCGCCCCCCGTAAGCACTGCACGGGAGTGGGGTGCTGGTCCCCAACACCCCCACGACTGAGCCCAGTCACCTCCTCATCCTTCTCCAGCCCCTGTTTCGCCTTCAGTACCTAGAAGAGAGTCACAGATGAGGTGGAGCCTCTGGGAGGCGCTTTTCACTCTGGCTGCTACAACTCTGTGATTGCGTGCTGTGCTCCTCGGCGCCCGTGATGGCACTGAGCGTGGTGACAGTAGATGACCACGGCCTCGCAGACCCCGTCCTTCACTCAGCTTCAGGCACTGAGCTAATTCTCACTCGGCCTCTCTCGCCCTCTGTGGCGTCAGGGGGCAGCGACCGTGGGCCAGGGCATGGTGCACACAGCTGCCCTGGCTCCTGGCCCCCAGAGCCTGCTGGCCTGGACTTGAGTCTGTCCAAGGACCTTTCCCTGGCCACCACCGCCCTGGCTGCACGTCAGCTCACAGTGGGAATCACCCCTGCCATTCCTGGTGGCATCCTCTTCTTCGTGATGGGCTGGAGGACAGCGAAGGGCTTCCCAGAATGAGTTGGCCATGCTCAGCAATGGTAGCTCCAATCCTTCCTGAAGAGCAGGCGGTTATTATATCCCAGCCACCGAACCCCCTTTCATTCTTTCTGGAGACTGGTTGCAAGTTCATTTCCATGGCTCATTAACCTCTTTTAATAGATAAACTCCAAAGATATTGATTAAAAAATCTTTTTTTGCCTTTTGAGGGTGACTCTGCATTTCTCAGCATCTTGAGCCCCAGGTTGTGTGACCCAGTGAGGAAAGGCCAGCTCATTCTGGTGTCTCCAGGGATGGGAGGAAGGTCACAGACCCATGGGCTGTGTCTGTGCGTCCGGTGTTGATCCGACAGCAGGGCTGTTCCCATTCTCCCACCAGCGTCTGTGCGGGAGGCGCTGTGCGAGCCGGGGGCCTGGCTGGTTGTGGCTGGGAGGGAGGGTTACACCGTCTGCGGGAGAGAATGGTAGGCTCCCCAAATGTAAATGCTGAGCATAGATGAATTTTTAATGGAAATCAATTTCGCTTCTCCAAAGAGGCCTTTAGCTTCTTGGAAAATCTAGACTGCGTACTGCTGATTACTGATGTTACCTTCCTTTCTCTCCCCCCCACCCCCGCCTTCCCACCTGCTGGCAGCTGCCCGTACCTCGCAGTGAAAATCACGCCTGCCATTCCTGTGGTTGGTGGCATCCTGTTCTTCTTCGTGATGGGGACCCTGCTTCGCACCAGCTTCAGTGACCCCGGCGTCCTCCCGCGAGCCACGCCTGATGAAGCCGCCGACCTGGAAAGGCAAATAGGTAACCCCGAAGATGTGCCCTTAGCCGCGGTCCCCTCCCACCCGTGCCCAGCCACAGGCGCCCCTGCGAGAGGGCCCGGGCGCTGACGGGGACGAGGAGCTGCGGCGGAGTCCCCGAAGTCTTCACGCGCTCTGTCCGCAGGATGACCCGAGTAGAAGGTGGGATGGAAGGTGGTCAGAGGTAAGACAGGACGGGTGCCCCTGCGGCGGCTGGTGGTGCCCCTCACCGAGCGTCGCCACTGAGCTCCGTTTCCATGAAACCCAGGTGTCCACGCCAGTCCTGCAGGTCTGCGGTCGGTGCCTGTGCTCAGTGCTCTTTTGTAATCGTCGTAGCCTAACTCTGGCCCCATCGTATAAACCTGGAAACTGAGACTAAACTGTAAACTAAATCTGAAACTACTGGCTCATTTCTCCGGCCCATGACCAGAAAGAATCTCTTTATTACAGCATAGCAAAGCTACGTATTTGTGATCTATGTATTGAGATGAATAGCTTTAGTTTTCCTTAGATAATGAGATCCTATGATGAAAAGTTTACCGAAATCCACTTGAAAGCTATTAAAACAAATCCTAATCCCTTGAACAACAAACTTTTAAAGTCCTTTTTTCTATTAGATGAGAGCTTTTTCTGGGAAGTGTGCATTTGTGAATGTGTAGCGTTGGGGGGCGTGGTGATAATTGACAGGAGTGGCGGAGGGCAGTGAGGGCTCCGTGAATGTCAGGTGACGCATGAGAAACCGTGGGCAGACGTCCTCTCCCTGCTCCCCCGCCGCCCGGGCCCCGTGCCCAGCCTCACTCGGCTGAAAGATCCCCTTGCCGCAGGGCAATGGGTGCGGGTCTGGGCCTCAGTAGAGAGCGTCTGCTCTGGTCCACCATCCCCAGGCCCCGAGGCACAGCTGTGTCCTTCTCTGAGCTTCTGCCTCCATCCTTCGTCTCTGTCTCCTGGGAGGAGAGCGGTAAAGGAGTTGCTGGTGGGAGTGCATGGCGAGTAGTCGGGTGGGAAGCAGCCTTCTTGTGTCCTGAGGCAGGGAAGAAGGAGGAGGAAAATCCCTTTCTTCCCCTGGGGATAAATACAGCTCCTTCTTAGTCATTGCATCTTGGGATTTCAAATAATTCATGCTTTCAGGCTTTGCATTTCTAGCACATTAATAATTTATAAAGGCTATCATTGAACTTGATCACTTCCAAGCACGTTTGTGGGGAAGAAGTTAAATGGGAGAAAGTGGCCGAGCCAGAGCCTCGAACCCAGGTTTCCTAGTCTCAGCCCTCGTTCTTTCCAGGTTGACATGGCAGAGGGGAGGGAGGGGGCTCAGGCCCAGTGTCCTCCAGGGAACAGGACTCACCTATAGAAACTGCATCGTCTGTGCCACATCACATGAGCACGTAGCTACAACATGGGTGAACCTTAAAACGTTATGCGAAGTGAAAGAGGCCAGATCGGAAGACTATGTTTTGTGCTTATATGATTCTGTTTACATGAAATGTCCAGAAAGGGCAGATCTTTAGAGAGAGAAAGCAGGTTGGTGACGGCCTGGGCTGGGGGCTGGGGGGATGAGGGTTGATGCACACAGACATGCCAGGACTGTTTGGAGTAATGAAAATGACCTAAAATTAGGTTGCAGTGATAATAAATTTGCTAAAACCATTCTACTACACATTTGTAATGGATACTACACTATCACAACTACACTATTACGGTGTGTAAGTTATAACACAGTACATCCGCCAAAGCTATAAAGGAGGGAGAGGGGAAGGAGAGAGGAGGAAGATGGGCTCCCCGCTCTGAGCTGTGTGACCCTAGGCTGGTCTGCACCTCTGAATGTCATACCTCCTGTTCTCATCCGTAAATGGGGACCATGCCACACATCCTGTAGCGTTCTTGCCACGTTAGCTCAGAGAATGGTAGTACTTTTCTAAGAGAAATTATCCTCTTTCCCCACCCAGCTCTCTCTTCACCTTCCGCAAATATAGATTCTCGTAAAAACCGGCCCGCCATGTGGTAGGAATGGATGGCAGCGCTGGTAGTGGGGGTCTAATACTTCATATCGAGCCCTCCATGTGTTTCTGTGGAAAATAACATTATGTTTCAATGGAATCTTAGCACATTTATTTTGTGCTACCTAACTAAAAACATGAAAAATGAGACTTAGAAACTTTTTATTATTAGGGTTATTAATTCTAATTATTTGTAGAATACCTCTACTTCTAGAAGCCCATAATACCCGCCTGAAGTCAGCCCTCTGGGTAACTTGTTAAAGGTTTGCCGAGGATCTGAACACTCTTTCTTCAGCCTCCTGGCGAGGAGGAGGCTGTGTGTCTCAGTCTTGACAAGTCTCCTGAAACGCCTTACACAGTTTTTTTCTGAAAGAATTTTCCCAGTAACTTATATTGTCACCAAATAGACAGCAAAGAAGGGCAGCAGGGGCCCAGGGAGGCCTCGATGGGTCCCTGGAGTCCTGCTTGGAAACGAGTCTCGGAAACTCCATTTCTTTAGTTCACTCGGACAGCCAGGCACTCAGCGACTGGTTTGGGATCAGAGCGTTTTGTTTCGATTAGAGATAGACCTCTCCAGGCAGCACCGCAGTGGGCCTCGCTCTGCTCACGCCCGCGTGCACCGTGCACCGTCTTTCCCGGCCCCCGACCCTCCTCAGGAAGCGAAAGCCAGGAAGTCAACCAGGGGCAGAAATGGGACCAAAACAAGGCGAGTTACTTAGGAAACTCTCCTGTGACAAGGTAACCCCGACACCAAGAAGTGATCCTGCTCGGGGAGGTGGAATCGGATCCAAGAAAGCTGGGTGGACTTTAAAAAGTCGCCTGCGCTGTGGCAGAGTCTGAACACTGTTCACTGGGCACCTTTTGCTACCAGGCTGGAACACCACTCTGCCAGACAGTGCGGTGTGTGTGTGTGTGTGTGTGTGTGTGTGTGTGTGTGTCCCTCCTCTCTGTCTCTTGCCCTCCCTCTCTCTTTGTCCCTCTCTTCCTCCAGCCCTCCCTCTTACTTCTCCCCCTCCCCTCCTCCTCCATCTTCACCTCTCCTCCCCCTCCTCTCCTTTTCCTCTCCTCCTTCTCTTTTCCTCCTCTTCCTTCTTCCTCTCTCATCTTCCCACCCCTACTCTTTTGGTCAAATTCTCATACAAAACGTGTTCTTGTAGTACACAGAGCTAATCACTATTTCTAAGACTGAAGTTTATCTCACACTGATTCCTAAATTAGCCCTCAGAGTGGACCTCCCGGGAGGAGAGGGTTAGGAAGGCGGCTCCGTGGCTCTGGGTGCTGGAGAAGCACAGGCCCTGCTGGCAGTCCCGTCTGCACTGGCCAGAGAGCCCAGGGCCCGGGAGGACTTCCACGGGGACAGGATGGTGTCAGCACCTATTCCACTTGCCAGACTTTTCCCCCCAAAGACTCTTCATTCTGTGTTTCACAGTAGAAATATTATCATTGCAATTCTAACAGCACCAATGGATTTCTGTTGAAGAAAATACTTTCCGAGAACACTATTACACCGATTTAAGACCATAGTCAATTTTCTCTATTGCAAAGCTAAACCATTTCCAATTTTTCCCACTTACATTTTTATTTTACTAAAATTATTTTTATCGGAGTAATTGCTTTCTCTGCATAAAATTTATAACTGGTTTTTTATATCACGAGCATTGCAATATGAATTTTTCTTACAGAACTGTTATATCCACTAAGTCAAATTTTCCTGGTGATTTAATTTTTTACCATGTACATTTTTTAAGCCATTATTGATTTCTTTTTTTTGTTAGTTATTTCTACTGGTAGTATTCACCATAAAGTTGCTTTAAATTTTTATGGTTTCTTATTTTTTTGCCTTGTGATGACTCTGCTGTCTGTGGTTGATCTGTGGTTAAATCTTCCACACGCTTTGCGAACACTGTGTGCACTGCACACTAGATGTTCACACTTCTGAATATGCTAAAAAAAAAAAAAAAAAAAGGTGAAAAAAGCCAGCAGGCAGCATGGGTGGTTAATTTGACTTTTTGCCCGTTTTCTTTTCGGAAGGTGACATTTTCTGACCATTTTCCCCAATTCTTATTGGCATCCCCGACTCACCTCCAGAGTGCCCGCAGCTTATCCTCTGGGAATTCTCGTTGCAGTGGTCGCGTCGGCGTCTCGTGACCATTCGTGAGGCTCAGCGCACTGTTCAGAGTCCCCACCTTTCCCCACCCCCCACCTTCCCCGCTGCTCTGCGCCCTGTTCTTCCCAGACGGGCTGTGACGCCGTTTCATTAGCTTTGGGACAGTCCCTTCCAGGCACCCGCTTAAGCGTTTAGCTGCGCCCCTTAAAATGAAACATTCCCGTGCTTATCCGGTAAAGCAGTGGCTTATTGGCCCACGATGAGCA
>NW_005871173.1:3186883-3199999 GCF_000147115.1 Myotis lucifugus
CCACAGGTCTCTGGGCCAGGGCTTGGGGTTCGTGCAGGTTCGGTGCCTGAACCACAGCGCGGCACTGCCCACCATCTAGTTGCCTTGGGGAGCCAGGCCCTGAGGGGCAGGTGGCACTTCCCGATGCCCATAAGTTACAGTCTGTCTCCATCGTCCAGCCCTCAACTCTCCTGTCCTGTCCGCTGCCTCTCCCATCACATCACGGTGGCGGCTGGAGGGCCTGGTTCTCAAATCCTGGCCCCCGTGGGCAGAGAAGGAAGAAGTACAGGGAAGCTCCAGCCGCCTGGCGATGCAGGGGCCTCTCCAGTGATGTCGGAATCGTCCCCCCATCAGGTTCCCCAAGGTGCTTGTGAAGGAGCCAGGGAAAGTGGGCAGCGGGCGTCCCCCGTGTCCGAAATACCTTCTGGAAAAGACAAAGGCTTTTGAAGAAGCTGGCATTCGAGGAATAAAAAACAGTAGATCCCTATTTGTGGGAAATTGCTAGCTTTGTGCAGTGTGCACAGATGCCTGGGAAGGGGAGGCCGCCATCCTGCTGCACAAACGCAGGGTGGTGCCTCCGGAAGTCAGAATGCCTCACTGTCCCTTTAAAAACAAATCCCAGCCGGAAGAGCTGGAACCAGATGTCACATCCAAATTACGGTGTTCGGTGTTCGGGGAAATACCACGAGGTTTTGAAGGTTTACTTCTGAGGGAGGGAAGGAGCTGGAGACTTTGTGTCTCCACAGGGTTTGGAAGGATGGGCATTTTTCACCCGGAAAGTTCACTGGGGCCTGTATGACTTCTTCTTCCAATAAAACGCCAGTGTGTGGGAATGTCCATGGTGTGGGAACCAAAGCCAACTTCTGATCTGAACGTATCTACTCGTCTGTGAGGTTGGGATGGGGCCTGTGCTGGTCGGAGTGGAGAATTATACTGACAGGCAACCACCCGAAACTCCACCTTCTCATGATGCCCTTACAGGGTCACCTCCACAGCCCTCCAGGTGGCTCTGTGGGTGGCACATGGTGCGTGGCTCCTTCTCACAGGTAAAGAAATTTAGATAAGGGGGCCCTTTAACTTGATGAGATCACACTTTCGAGCTCAGGCTGCTCTGAGCTTAGGAATCTAAGTTCCTAAATCCACATAGTGTTTTAGTGGCTTCCGTACTTCCCATCCTGAATCTACTGGGTGCCTCTCACATAGCTGAAGGTGTGACTTGCCTATGTGTACATATGCACAATTCTATAGGAAAGATTGGAATCTTTTAGAATTGGTGAACTCCTCCCTAAAAACAGTGGTCTTACTTCATTTCAGGTAAGGGGAATCTCTCTCTCTCTCTCTCTTTCTCTCTCTCTCTCTCTCTCTCTCTCTCTCTAAACCTTTATCTCTCAGCACCAGTGTCACATTCTTTCACGAGTTTGTGTTCAATCAGCAAAACGATTGCATAGAACAGTGTTGACATGCTTTGCTTAAAAAGAAAGGAAACGCACTGTAATTATAATCAGTTCTGTACCCCGGGCCGTGGAAGGGGAAGGATGATGAAGTAACAAGGGTGAGGAAAAGGTCAGCCTCGAGGGAGCATGGGGAGCAAAAGACCAAATGGCATGAAAAGGGTGGAAAAATTGGGACCATGTGGTTCAAGAATATGCCACAGGTGGTCCGGAGCATGTGACTGGAGATCAAAGGCCACCCTCCCGCCAGGGCACGGAGACGGCTGCCGAAGCTGAGACCCTCCCAGCTGCTGAGAGGGCTTCCTGCCTGCAGGCGTGCTGGTCCGCTGCAGTGCTCCTGGGAGGGCCTCCTGCCTGCAGGCGTGCTGGTCCGCCGCATTGCTCCGTGGCGCAGGACATCCCAGCAGTCCTGGCCAGCATCCTGGACAAGCCCTTCAGCTTACAGACCGGCAGGAGAGGCTCAGAGGGAGACAGGTGCACATCCACCTGTGCTTGCACAGAGCTCCTCGGTGACAGCTCCCGGACTTGGCCCTGGGGCCCCTACTCCATGTGAGGTCCTGTTCCTCTCCTTGGACTTGTTTGCTTCTGAAACCTAAACTCTAAATCCTTGTTACTCAAAGCAAGGTCCGAGGTCCAGGAAAGAGCCACATCAACATACCTGGGAGCCTAGGAGACAGGCAGAACCGCAGGCCCCGCCCACCAGCTGAGCCAGAAGCTGCCTTTTAAACCAGACAGCGGTGGTTCCTGAAAGCTGAGAAGCCGGGCCTTGATGCCTTCCCACCTCTCAGTGGTGACGGTGACCGTGACCATGACCCGACCTGTGACTTCCTCTCCCACAGTCAGCGTCTGCTTCCCCTCCTCTTAAGCTCTCAAGTCATATTTTAACCGCAGACCCATTCAGTGGAACAACCTTCCTGCAGTGCCTGTAAGTGGTATCTTATTCTTTTTTTAAAAAATACATTTTTATTGAACTCAGAAAGGAAGGGAGAGGGAGGGAGAGAGAGATAAAAACATCAGTGATGAGAGAGAATCATTGATTGGCTTCTCCCTGCACACCCCACACCAGGGGCTGAGCCCGCAACCTGGGCATGTGCCCTGACTGGGAATCAAACCGTGACCTCCTGGTTCACAGGTCAATGCTCAACCACTGACTTATTATTATTACTTATTATTATTGCTTATTAATAATAACTGTCAATAAATCCATTTTCTTTGGATAGTGCTTTACCGATTTCAAAGTCCATATGTTTTTATTAGAAGTAAACTGTGGCTATGGGCAGGGGCTCTCCCACTTGCTGTGTGACCTTGGGGAAAGTTTTGCCTTCTCTGGGCCCTGATTTCACTGTATGTACAGTCACCCGCTGAGGGCAAAGGTCCATCCCAGCGTTACCATTCTGATTCCAGAAAGAAATCCTTCTTCATCCTTTGCTGGGCCATGGAAGTCCAGGAATCTGAATACTTCGGAAGGCTCGTTAGCCTGTTCAGCTACTTAAACGGAAGGAAAGGCATATTCTGTTAATAATTTTATAATGCAGAGCTACGTGCACACCCATGTAAATTCAACAGGTATACGGTATGTGCTGCAAAATAAGTGAGATTTAAATGGCTCACGGGAATATTGCTGTCATTATTTAACTGGTAAGCTTGGGAGGTGAAGCAAGAGGGTGAAACAATAGCTCTTTTGAGTGAAGGAGTGAGTCAGTCCACCAGGAAGGTTTTAGAGGGAAGTCAAAGATACAGCACTTCATCCAGGAATAGGCAGGGCGTGTTGGGCTGAGATCTAGAGAGGGCGCTGGGTGGGAGGAGGAGGGAGGCGAGAATGGCTTTTCAGGATAGAAAGCCCCAGAGAAGGTTCATCAGCAGAATGGGCCGCTCTTGGGGCCTGGAAGTGGGAGGCGTTTTCTTCCTATGAGGGTGGCGCAGTGGGAGAGGCAGCTCAGGAACCAAAGGAAACAAAGGGCTCCCTGAGGGGGAAGGAGAGGGACCTGGGAGGAGGTGGGGGCTCGGCTGGGGAGGAGGCGGGGGAGGCTGAGCAGGTGACAGGAGCCAGAGGAGGCGTCAGATGGTCAGAGAAGCAGTAGGTGGTGGGCCACTGAGGCTCTCTCGGGAAGAGCTTTTTTGTTTTATTTAACAGACCAGGGAGCAGCACCCCCTGCGAACATGGCGCTGTGTTGAGATGTCGCTTTGGGGGCTGTGATATTTATGAACTTATGCCACAATCGTTACCCTCTGACGCTTCGTTATAATGGAACCGACTCGTGGTTTGCTTTCTGAGTGAATTTCTCTTTCTTCCTTTTAGCATTGAATGCTATAGAGGGGGACTGATGGCCAGTTTTGGGGGCTGTACCTCCACGGTCTGAGTTGTGGGAGACAGAGCAGCGGTACTTTGTGTTTCTCGTAGAAAAGATCTGAGGCTCAGAACCGTTGCCTAAGGACACGAGTCGAGTGGCATCTGCTATGTCCCCAGAGTGGACATGGGCAGTGGGGCCCAGCTGTGGCCACTGCAGAGGCTGGAAGGCACAAGTGAGAGAGGGCGGGGGAGGCATCGGGCCGCCCGTGGGGAGCATGGCGGGGTCCTCAGTGAGGCTCTTCTTGCCACCATGGAGAGTGAGGAAAGAACTCCTCACGTTTGTCCTGGACCCAAATGTACCTTCTGAGGCTCCTGGAGGGAAAGGTGTGGCTTACACAGGTGATGGAGGTGAGGACCGCTTGTTTGGAAACTGTAGATTAACACCTTTCAGAAAACAGAACTCCAAGTGGGTGAATGCCACCCAAATTTGGAGAGTGCACTTGAAAAATCTATTTTCCTTTAAGGGTGGAGACTTGCTCCTTACACTTAATGGAAATCAATAGGATGGAACCTCCAGGGGCCCTCACTAAAAAAGTCACACCCGGGGATGTGCTGATCAGCACGTCCACTAGAAACACAATGCAAGCTGCACGTGTCATTGTAAATTTTCCAGCAGCGACAATTTAAAAAATGGAAAGGAACAGGTGAAATTAATTTTATAATATATTTTAATCTAGTATATCCAAAATATTATCATTTCAACGGGTATTCAATATAAAAAAATACTTTAAAAATCTCTTACCTTCTTTATGTTGGTCCTGTCTTGTCCCGGAGTATTTCACTCTCCGGCACGTTAATCCCGAGCAGCCACCTTCCGGTGGCCAGTAGACGCACAGGACTGGTGGCTGCCGTGCTGGGCAGCACAGACTTAGAGGACAAGAAGTTGGACCTAAATCGTTCCTGGAATCTCAGAGTTATTGAGACTGTTTATCTTGTTTTGGACTATTTGAAAGAAAAGCTGGGGCGAATGGTTTTTAACTTCATCCATTTTGTTTGTTTGTTTTGAAGAAGTTCATAACATTCATTCACCCCCTCGCTCACTGAGCGTGTATTTACTGGGTGCTCACCGTGGTAATGGGGAATTACACTCTTACCAAGTTCTTCTTTGGGTTTCTGTCAGTGTAATTGTGAGGTTATAAACAGTGGAGTCATCTGAAATACCTAAACAGACTCTTTGTGCTGTTAATTATTACGGTCACACTCCATGCCATTTCATGAGGCCACCAGTCCTTAGGCTTGAGCGGGCAGAGAACCACCTGAAGGGGCTGTTAACCGGGCTGCGGGCCCACCTCCAGCGTCTGAGTCAGTAGGTCAGGGGTGGGGCCCATCACTGAGTTTCTGACAGTTCCCAGGGGTTGTTAATGATGCGGGGCTGGAGGCCACCCTTTGAGAATCAGTTTCCCCTTGAAGATCCTTCACCGTTTATGTATTCCACACGTCTGGAGGCAGAGTTGAGCATCTCTGGAGGGTCGAACAACCACAAGTTTTCATGCATCTCAAAGGGGTTAGTTGGGGAATGGGTGGATCGCCTTCCTGTGGTCTGTTTTCTAAGACGCAGAGGCCATGACCCAAGTGGGAAATGCCTTGAGAAACTTAAGAACAGTACCTGGATGCGTGACCTAGTGTGGGCTCATCTAGGGGAGCGTCCCATGTTTTCACCTTGGGGACCAGCACCACAGATCATGGCCGAGCAAACCCCCCTGTGCATAGACCCACTGAGTGCGAAGGACCGAGTAGCTGCCATTGAGCACCTGCCACAGGTTTCCAGGCCTCATACTTGAACTGGGGGAGAGGGGAGAAGGTTGGGTATCCCATGGTTACCAAAGCCCTTGGGTGCCGTGCACCTGCAGAGAATGTGTAAGACACTCCTTCCACCTCCTGTCGGGGACAGCTGATCCCTAAAGCCAGGTGTAGCCGTTGTCATTCCCAGTGTGGAACTGTCATGTGCGTGTGCTCAGACAATGTGGAACCGCCGTGTGTGCTCAGTCAATGTGGAACCGCTGTGTGTGTGTGTGTGTGTGTGTTCAGACAATGTGGAACCACCGTGTGTGCTCAGACAACATGGAACCACCATGTGTGCTCAGACAACATGGAACCGCCGTGTGTGTGTGTGTGTGTGTGTGTTCAGTCAATGCGGAACCGCTGTGTGTGCTCAGACAACATGGAACTGCCTTGTGTGCCTCAGACAACGTGGAACCGCCGTGTGTGCTCAGACAACGTGAACCGCCGTGTGTGTGTGTGTGTGTGTGTGTGTGTGTTCAGACAACATGGAACCACAGTTGTGTGCTCAGACAATGTGAACCGCCATGTGTTCTCAGACAGTGTGAACCGCCGTTGTGTGTGTTTTGTCAAGGGCTTCTCCAAAGCCACGATCCTCACAGGGGCACCCGGGGGACACATGTGATCTTACACGGAGTAAATCGTATGCACACGCTCAGGTACAAGGATGCACCTGGGAGGGGGAGGGTCGGGCTGTCCTGGCGCCAGTGAGGCCAGGACCTCTGTCTGGGCCCTGGTAACACTCCTGCGTCAAACCGTCGATGGGAATTTTGGAAGCACCTGAGAAGAGGCCCGCTCTGCCTGCTGGTGAGCTGACGCTTTGTTTGCTTTTCGTTTGTGTAATCCACCCCCCCCCCACCCCCACCCCCGGTTCAGGTCGACGTTACTGAGCTTGGAATGTCGGCAGAGCATCGTCTAAAAGATGGCACACGTTCTCTCCGAGCCTGAGCCCTGTTATCTAATTATTATTACAAATCCCACCTGCGAGGGTGCAGGTCTCCTTAATAGCATGGAATTCAGGCTTTTCCAGCCAGCGACTAAAACATGGTGCCGGGGCAGGGCGGCCCTTTTGCTCCCCGTGATGCTGCTCCCCGCTGTGCAGAGAGAGAATTCCTGAGAGTAGCACAAGAACGCCTGTCCTGCCATCTTCCTTCTTCAGTCTCCCCTTGGGCAGGGCTGAGTTCAGGGCCTGGTCACTTGCACGCTATGTAAACCCCGCGGAGTTAGGGTCAGGGCACAGAACCCCGGAAGATCCAGGAAAGGGGTTGGATGGGGGCGGGCCCAGCACAAGCCCAGGAAGAATTAGGAAGAAAATTGGTTCATTGGAAAGAAAGCTCACCCCTTCCCGAACCCAAGAAGATACCATCTTCACAGAGCTTGTGTGTGCTCTTTAGCGGCCTTGGCGGCAGGCGTACAGGTGAGAAATGGGCCACAGAGCAGCTCTGCCTCTGGGCCCTGGCCCCCCTGGGCCTGACAGGCGCAGGTGCCTGGCTGAGGCCCCGGAAGCTGGACTTCTTCCCAGAGAGATGGAGCCGAGCCACCTGGTCCGGGCGGAGACCGCAGGCACCTGGCGCAGGCCTTGGCTTCTGCTCCCGTCAGTCTGGCCGCTGCTGCTCACATCCTCCTCTGCACGCGTCCCCCAAGGGCTTCTCTCACGACCCCGTGGAAGAACCCCATTTCCACCCGCAAATGCACTGCCACCAGAGAGGCAGTGGAGGGAGGGATGGTCTTTCCTCCCCACTGTTTCCTGTCATTTCTTCAGGACAGACCTGTGACAGACGCGGGGACGTGGCCAGGTGTCCTGCTCCCCGGTGCCCTAAACCACTCCACATCCACTTGGGATCCTTGATGCCCCTTCCGCCGCCGCCACTCCCGATTTAGAAAAAAAGAGACATTTTCTCTCAGATGCAGATGACCGGGTTTTGCTGTCATATATGGCAACCCTGTGAATACGAACAAAAAGGTCAAGTTCTTAGAAGAGAGCAGAGAGGACAGCGTGGCGAACGGGTTCCCTGGGTCGTTGCAGCTGCTGTTGACCGAGGCTGACTCCCGAGCCCTCCTGGAGGCGGAGACTTCTGGTTGGTGACCACAGGAGATGCTGCATGCTTCTCTCTCCAGGTGCAGAATGCTCCATGCATTTGTGTGGCCGTCTTGTATCTTGTGATGACATATCCCGAGACATTGAATGAAAAATATCCCTGGCTGGCTGTTTAGTTAGAAGACAGTCGTTGTCTGGAATCAATCTACTTGAAACGCGCACCCTCTGAAGTACCGGGGCAGAATCAGAAGAAACCTGGCTGGAGGCCAGCAGGAGGGCTTTTCCTTAAGCACAACGGACATTTATTTTCTCTCAGCTGTGGAGGCTGCAAGTGCAAGATCAAGGTGTCAGGCAGGTGCTGCTTCCCTGAGGCCTCTCCGTGGCCTGCAGATGGCCAAGATGGACAGTGGCTTTTTTTTAAACAGAGGAACATCGATGAGGATAGGTGACTGCAGTGCAGAGTGTGTAGTCTTTGCATTATTGACAGTCTGGGCCAGAGGATTCTCGGGGGCGGGGGTGGGGGGAGACATCCTGTGTTTACAGGGTGTTCAGTAGCAAATCCCTCCCCAACACCCCCTAGATGTCACTAGCACCCCCATCCCTGAGCTGTGACAATAAAACTATCTCCTGTCAGTGTCCCCCGGGGGCAGAATCTCTGTGGTCGAGAACTCATGCTACAGTGTGAACTGCGTTTGTGAGAGGGAGCCTGGGCCTAGGAGAGAATCGAGAGAGATTCGTCACTGGGAGTTGTCTGGAGAAGACAAATCTTCCACCGGGATTTCAAAAGACGTGAGGATAGGGACCAGAATTGCCTGAGGGGATGGCATTTGGGGGCAGGGTGGGGAGACCACGAATAGGAGAAGAGAGGTGTTTCAGAAACTGGAGACTGAAAGGGAAATTCAGGCGCCCATGTTAGCTTTCTTTGGCTGGCACGGGGGTGGATGAGAGTGAGAAGTAATGATTTGTGAACTGGCCCGTGTCGGACAGGTAATAGCTGCTCAGTCCCAGAGCTCAACAGGCCCGAAGGCAGAACCAGGAGAAGGTGAGCATGGCTCATCCTTACCTGGCACACACCCTGTGCCCCGCAGTGTGTCATGTATCCCAGATGTTAATGTCAACCTCTTGGCAATTGTAGGAGAAACGGAGGCACAGAAAGAACAAATCACTTACAACAGAAAATGTGAGTAAATGGCAGAGCCATCGTCACCACCACAGCAATCCATCTGGTTGCCAAGACCGTGTTCTAACCCCTGCGCTGGGACAGGGGACCGAGAAGGCCGTGCGGGTGATGGAACCCTGGCCACGGGCCGCCGAGTGGGTCTGAAATCCAGGTGGTCGGGAAAGGCTGAAAGCAATAAAATGCTGCTCTAGTTTACAAAAATGTCGGGAATGTGTAGGAATAGTCAAATAGCTTCCCAGATTTCAGAGGAAGCTGGAGGTGAGGAGTCCAAGCAGACAGGTCAGTGCCGCCAGCCCCAAGAATCGCAGCAGGGAGGGCGAGGCTGACCCTGAGGCCGGCTCTGGCAGGAGGTGACCTTGAGGCCTGGGCCTGGGGGCGGCCTCGGAAGGAGAGGTCGCCGTCTCCTGAGGAACAGACTAGGAGAGAAAGGAAGGCTACACCAGGTTCTTGACTTCCTAAACCAGCTCTACCCAATAGAAATATATCATAAGCTACAAATGCAAGCCACGCATGTCATTTTAAACGTCCTAGAAGCCACATTTTAGTAGTAAAAGGAAACAAATGAAATCCATTGTAGTGATATGTTTTATTGTGTTACCCAGTTTTTCACCGTGTTACCGTTTGAACATGTCATCAATATTTAGAGTTTGGAGATATTTTACAGTCTCCTTTTCATACTGCATCTTTAAAATCTGGTGTGTGTTTTATACCAGCAACACATCCCAATTGAGACTGGACACATTTTCAGTGTCAGAGAGCGACCAGTGGCCGGGGCCACCGTACTGGACGGCGGAGCTCTGAGCTCCCCGCTGCTGTTCCGGAGAACGGCCGGGGATTACTCTGAGCTGCTGGCTCCCACGCCACCTGCCTCCCATTCGCTGCCGGGTGTGCAGGAACGCGGCTTTCGGGTCCTTTCCCACCGGGGCCCACGCGGGTTACCAGAGGGAACTGCCTCAGAGCCATCCATCACACAGGGAGCCCCCGATGGCCATTCAGTGACCATTGTGGCCCGTCCAGAGCCCAACATCCAGCCATCCCCAACTCCGGAGGAAAGCAAAACCAATAACTTCGGTCTGAAATGGAATTCAAGTGTGTGGGGAGGAGGAATTTCTAATATGGGGAAGGCAACAGCCCATCAACAGAGAAAGATTGGACTCAGGCTAAAGCAATGAAAGACAAAGAATTGCGTTTTGGATTTTATTTCTTCTGTCTGAGCAATTCATTTCAGATCCTTATGGTTCCATTTTTCCACTTGGCTGCGCAGGGTGGTTCTGGGGAGTCGTTACTAAAGTAAAAATTGTTGCTGTGGCGCTTTGCAAACATCACCCAGTGAACTTGGGGAGTGTGAAGCCATATGACAGTGTGAAATCCAGGTGGGATGGAGATTTCTCCTCTGATGGAGGCTCATTCTCGATCCCTGGCCGAGCCCGAGGGAGGAGCTGGCTCAGGAGAAAACATCTGGCCATGGGAAGGGCCGCAGCCACCGGTCACCAGGGCTGGGCTCCCCTCCGACTCTGAGAGAAATGGAAGTGAGCACTTCCAATTCTCATCACGCTTCAGCGTTATTACAGCTCCAAACGCACAAACCGTGGGTGACGGCCTCCCATGGAGCACTCCGAGATAGACGCCGTGAACAACTGCTCTTCCCTGAGGATGAATGGTGGTTGGTTTTCTTCCATCAATATTTTAATAACTGCTTGCACATTGTGGCAGTCATGGGCACAGAGAGTCTGATGGCAATTCCAGAAGCACACGGCACAGGAGACTCACCGGACACAGTGGCCGTCAGAGGCAATGCCATCTCTGTGGCAAGCGATTCCACTCAGCACCTGGCTGCCTGGCAGCCTCTTGAACCAGGTGTGCCGAGACCGCATTTGGCTACCTTCTGATGCTCTTTTTTTCTTAATATATTTGTATTGATTTCGGAGGGGAGAGAGAATTAGAAACATCAATGATAAGAGAGAATCATTGATCAGCTGCATGCCCCCTACTGGGGATGGAGCCTGCAACCCAGGCATGTGCCCTGACTAGGAATCGAACCGCGACCTCCTGGTTCACAGACAGATGCTCAGCCACTGAGCCACACCATTGTGCTGATGCTCTCTTCTCCCAGGCAGCCCAGCTTCCTGCATGTGCCCTGGGGACCCCACTCCGGAATTAGCCACTCGCTTCTTCCTGTTGGTACAATTGGCCATTGCAGCCGTTCTGGGCCTGCGCCGGTGGGAGGAATCTGCCACCGCTGTCTCTGATGGAGAGAGGGACCCTCACTGCAGTCGTAGAGCGCACCTTCGTAGAGGAGAAGTGCTGTTCCTATTTCATGGACACTCCATTTCTCCGTTAAAGTGATAGTCCACTCATTGATTTCACTGTTCTGTGGTCCTCATTTCCAGCTCCAGGTTGTCTTGGATGTTATTCTGTAGTGCACCGGTTATACATGTTTTGCACAGAAAAATGTCTGGGAGAAAAGATGTTGAAGACCTAGAATTTGTAGAAGAAGCATTAGGAGCTGTCTTTCCAGTTGTATCGCATTTTGGAGATGAATGTGGGAACCAAAATAACAAGATGATGGAAGGAATCCAGTACAGATGCAGAAAAGATGGGGGTGGGGTTAGACAGGGTCTCCAGCCAGCAGGGCAGACCCGCTGGCACTGTCCAGGGCCAAGGCAGGTGGGGACCCCTGGTCAGGCAGAGATGCTGTGGTCCAGTCCTCCGGGAAGGGCGTGGGTGACAGGTCGGGGGATTGCTCACTACCCACGCCCTCTCCCCTTCGTGAAAGAGCCTTCGAGGGCTATGAAGGCCGAACATCTAGGTCAGCCAGGCTGTGGGGCTGCAGTGCAGTGCTGGGACTGTTCTAGAAGCCTGAAGCGTGAACCATGCGGTACTGTGGGGCTAAGGGGCTCAGGCATCCATCCTCCTGCATGGGGCCACCCCGGGACCCGTTAGTCAGGTCAGCTCCAAGGGCGTGCTTCACGCTGAGAATATGGAAGGGTGGGGGGCTCCCAGGTGAAACTGGGCTGGAAACAAAGGATCCCTCTGTCACATTTCTTCTAAGAAATTGATGGAAGAATCGAGACACTCCTACCCTGCTGACCAAATACCTCAGAGAAACAAGCGTCACATTCTTTACAAATAAAACTGTTCTGTGGTGGTCTCAGCTGACATGTACTGGGAGTGAGGCGGGGGCTTCATTGGATAATCAGAGACAAATGCATAAAGATTCAGATTGTCATTCACTCTTCATGCCAGCCAAGCTTGGGACCAAATAAATGGCTATTTGTCAGAAGGGAAGGAAAAATCAGAGCTACCTACGTCTGAATGGCTGGAGGGAGAACGGTAGGCATTTAGGAATCGTCTTTTATATTACGCATACCTATTTTTTACAATATGTACAAATTGGTGGCCATTGCCTGCTAACCTCTAGAAGTGGAAACTCAATTTGCTTCTCATCCAACCCAGTCCCACAGACAGTTAGTGAGTAGTTGGCCGTCGCTGTGAGCATGGGAAAGAATACAAAGGAAAATGAAATTGTTTTGTTTTTGTCAAAGTCTAGACTGTGCTGTTATTGATCACAAGGTGCTTCTAGTAAATAATTCAACTGAATTTTGTTCCTCGCTTACACTTTTATTTCACGGCACCCGCAGGCCTTTATTAAAGTCCCGATGGGCAGTGAGGGCAGACAGTCACTCCTGCAATCTGGGTCAGGTTTAGGGAAAGCTCATTGTTGGCCTTTTTCCAACCTGGCACCAGGCCCCTCACAGAGCTGGGCCTTGGCGGGCCGCTGTGGGTTCACCGAGGCGGGTGGGGCCCTCGCTGAGACCTGGGGACCTGTGCATGAGCTCTTGTCAGTAAAGGAACACGTCCTCATGCTGCATCCGAAGTCGGGGTGTTTGAATCATTTCATTTTAGTCACTGCGAGTGGAATGGTGTTGCATTAGGGCCGTGGTCGGCAAACTGCGGCTCGCGAGCCACATGCAGCTCTTCGGCCCCTTGAGTGTGGCTCTTCCTAAGCCTTAGGAGTACCCTAATCTACACTAATAAAAGAGAAACATGGTAATTGGCATACGACCGCTACCCTTCCCATTGGCTAATTAGCGAGATATGCAAATTAATCACCAGCCAAGATGGCGGTTAACTGTCAACAAAGATGGCGGTTAATTTGCATATGTAGGCACAATGCAGGGAGGCAAAAGGGAAAGCACCGAAGAACCCCCTGGCACTGACAGTGATCAGAAACCCAGGGGGAGCTAAGAGCCGGGGGCAGGGCAAAGGCATGATCGGAGAATCCTGGCCGCACTGGCCAGTGATAGTGGAAGTAGGGTGGAGCCAGCGATGGAGCTGG